>NW_016866761.1:0-904 GCF_001698545.2 Rhinopithecus bieti | reverse complement strand
TTTGATTAGGGGCAACGTGTGCTATTAAAGGGGAAAAAATACTGGATAGCAAATCGCCTTAGCTTTCAAAAATAATTTGTTTTATCATCTAAGAATACTTGAGGAACTTCTTTGATCAGAATTATATTTCATTGAACTGTTAGAGCATTTCTGATTTAAAGAAAAAACCATCTAATTGTTGAAGGATTTCTGTATTTCACATGGGGTAACAGAGACAATTATGTTATAGTGAATTACAAGTTGCAATTTACATCTTCTATAACTTGATTGCTCTAAGTTGCCAGAGGTATCGGGTAGCTGGTCATTGTTTTTTGTTTTTTGTTTGTTATTCTTCCTTTTTTTTTCTTTTGGAGTTACACTACATGTATAGTATTGCTCACGTTAGCAGTTTTCTGTAAAGAGGGCAAGTGTCAGGATAATAGGTGGACTTTTTATTCACCTATTTTACCGCAATGTCACCCTGCAGGTGATGGTCAATGCTTGCTGCTCCATCTTTATTCATCGTTAATGTTAATTTATGACAACTCAGGGGGAAAACCATAACAAGCCTAGTTTGGTTACAGGTACACACAAGCTTGAATATTTCTCTGCACTGAAATGAAAGTGGCATAGTTCATCACCACCTGCTACAATCTGTAGAGCATCTTATCAGCCATAGAAATAGGACAATCTATAAAACTTTGGGGAGGGTGGGGAGGAAATGACAAAGTGTCTGTCAAAAACAGACATACCTAAAGCAAGGTGATGTTAGCAAATCTCTGTCACTGCTTGAGAAGAACTTTGAGCTTGTGGCAGTTTTGCAGACTTAACATGACTTCAGCACTTTACAACATATTTTTTACTATGAATGTTCAATACAGTTTAATATTTATAACTGATTTCTGAGGGATCTGCTCCATGTCTA
>NW_016866760.1:0-1840 GCF_001698545.2 Rhinopithecus bieti | reverse complement strand
TGGCTAGCAAGGTGGCTAATAAATTTAGTAATCATTAATTTAGGTAGAGAAGGAGCTTAAAAGCTGATGTGAGCTTGTTTTCACACCTAACAATTCGTTTAAAGAAAACTGTAGAGTGTTTTCCTTTTAAAATTTGTATCATTATTATTTACATTTCATTATTCTTAGAGCAACAATATGCTTTATGCAAGTAACAAAAAGAACCAAAGGAAATTGGCTTGAATTAAGAGCAGTCAGGAAAATAGAGAGTAGAACTCAACTATTTCAAGAACTGATGCTTACAATCAATTTCAACAATATTAACGTGTCAAAAAGTGGTAACTGAAGCCAGCCTGCCTTCCCCACAAAGGGCTGGAGAGATAGAAATGCTTTCTCCCTTGGGGAAACCTTTCCTCGCCAAACCACCCCAAATGATGGCAACCGATACACCAAATCTGCCAGTAATAAGAAATGAAAGACAAATACAGAAGACATAAGCGATCAAGCATTTGGGAAAAATAAGAAGGAATGAATAAGTTGGTTCTGACCAAATTTAAAATGCTGAAGTAAGTAGACAAACATGGAAATAAAATCATAGAAAACATCACCTACTATGTAGGTTAGATTGAAGACATCTGAATATATAGAATATTTTCTCAAAATTCTTATCCAGATTACAGAGGGACAATATGATACTGTGAAATGTATGGAACTGTTTCAATAAGAATATAGATCCCCATTTTACAGAAAAAGAGTTGTGGCTTACAGAAGTGACATAGATTGCCTCTCACTGGATAAACCTGTAAATAGTGAAGCCAGGATTTCTGGAGCCTACATTCTTGACCAGTCAACATCAAAAAGTGACAACAGATAATCAATGAGGAAAAGACTATAGATGCATACTCAAAAAAAATAGCAATTTGAGGGCCATTTTTCAGGTGTGCAAATAGTTCTCCACATCACAAACCACTTATAGATTCTCTTTTACATGACGGGTAATAAAAAGCAACAACAAAAGTTAATATTTCTTGATGTGCTAAGCTCTTTGCCTACAGTATATCATTTCTTCCTTGCAACACATGGTGATGTTAGTGCCATTATCATCCTCATTTTAAGATAAGAAAATTGGAACTTAGAAAAGTTAAGCAATTTTCTCTCTTTCAGCTTCCAAGTAGCAAAGCCAAAATTCAAACTTGACTCTGAACCCGCACTTATCTTAGAAGCTGTAACGCATGAATGCTGAGAAGTTAGGCTCTGGGAATGAACCGCCTGAAAGTGAATTTTGGCACTACACCCTCTTAGCTGGGCCACTTTGGTTATGGAACCTTTCTGTGCCTAGGCCTCAGTTGCATCATCTGTACCATGAGAATGATACTAGTACTTACTTCACAGTGTTCTTATTAGAATTAAATGAGTTAATACAAGCAAGCCCTTGGAAGGATACCTGTGCACAATATCCTATATAATCACAAATATTCTGATGATTGTTATTGCTATAATATTCACAATTTGGGCTATCTTCTAGCACCACAAAATAATAAATGCTCATGAGATTTCCCTGAACCATTAGCAAAAGTTGAATTTATTTGAAATAAGCTTAACAGAAAAGAAAGTTTTCACAATATTTTAGAAAATTTTCTGTGAAAAACATTCATGTGCTTAATGGAGTCTGCCTTAATTATCCCAAAATGTCATGATAAGGAACAATGAAGTTAGATAAATAAGCTACCATTTTTTGTGAGAACATGATTTGACTCACAATAATGAGGGCCATGCACCAACATTTGATTACATTTTTCTGCATACTTTTGATTACCAAAGGGTTGGCAATGAATATTAGTTCTTTTTTAAAATTATAGCT
>NW_016866759.1:0-942 GCF_001698545.2 Rhinopithecus bieti | reverse complement strand
TTACTTACATTAGGTATTTGTCCTAATGCTCTCCCTCCCCTTGCCCCCCACCTCCTGACAGGCCTGGGTGTGTGATGTTCCCCTCCCTGTGTCCATGTGTTATCATTGTTCAACTCCCACGTATGAGTGAGAATATGCTGTGTTTGGTTTTCTGTTCCTGTGTTTGCTGCGAATGATGGTTTCCAGCTTCATTCATGTCCCTGCAAGGGACATGAACTCATTCTTTTTTATGGCTGCATAGTATTCCATGGTGTATATGTGCCATATTTTCTTTATCCAGTCTATCATGAATGGGCATTTGGGTTGGTTCCAAGTCCTTGCTATTGTGGATAGTGCTGCAGTAAACATACGTGTGCATGTGTCTTTATAGTAGAATGATTTATAATCCTTTGGGTATATACCCAGTAATGGGATTGCTGGGTCAAAGGGTATTCCTTGTTCTAGACCCTTGAGGAATCACCACGCTGTCTTCCACAATGTTTGAACTAATTTACACTCCCACCAACAGTGTAAAAGCATTCCTATATCTCCATATCCTCACCAGTATCTGTTGTTTCCTGATTTTTTAATGATCGCCATTCTAACTGGCATGAGGTGGTATCTCATTGTGATTTTAATTTACATTTCTCAAATGACCAGTGATGATGAGCTTTTTTTCATATGTTTGTTGGCCACATAAATGTCTTCTTTTAAGAATTGTCTGTTCATATCTTTGCCCACTTATTGATAGGGTTGTTTGTGTTTTTCTTGTAAATTTGTTTAAGTTCCTTGTAGATTCTGGATATTAGACCTTTGTCATATGGATAGATTGCAAAAATTTTCTCCCATTCTCTAGGCTACTTGTTCTCTCTGATGATAGTTTCTTTTGCTGTGTGGAAGGTCTTTAGTTTTATTAGATCCCATTTGTCAATTGTGGCTTTTGTTGCAATTGTTTTGGTGTTT
>NW_016866758.1:0-331 GCF_001698545.2 Rhinopithecus bieti | reverse complement strand
TTGTGTGTGTGTGTGTGTACGTACTGAAAGTGATCACGATCAAGGTGGCTGGCTGTTCGTTGATGCAAGGGCATCTGTGTGTGTGTGTGTGTGGGTGTGGGTGTGTGTACGTACTGAATGTGATCACGATCAAGGTGGCTGGCTGTTCTTTGATGCAAGGGTATCTGTGTGTGTGTGTGGGTGGGTGTGTGTACGCACTGAAGGTGATCACGATCAAGGTGGCGGGCTGTTCTTTGATGCAAGGGCATCTGTGTGTGTGTGTGTGTGTGTGTGTGTACGCACTGAAGGTGATCACGATCAAGGTGGCTGGCTGTTCTTTGATGCAAGGGCA
>NW_016866757.1:0-930 GCF_001698545.2 Rhinopithecus bieti | reverse complement strand
CGGCGGGCACCCCTCCCCCAGCCTCACTGCTCCCTTGCTGTTAGATTGCAGACTGCTGTGCTAGCAATGAGGGAGGCTCCGTGGGCAGGCGTGGAACCTTCCCGGCCAGGTGTGGGATATAATCTCCTGGTGTCTCCGTTTGCCAAGACCCTTGGTAACGCGCAGTATTGGGGTGGGAGTTACCCGATTTTCCAGGTGTTGTGTGTCTCACTTCCCCTGGCTAGGAAAAGGGATTCCCTTCCCCTTTGCGCTTCCCAGGTGAGGCGATGCCTGGCCCTGCTTCAGCTCTCGGTGTTTGGGCTGCAGCAGCTGACCAGCACTGATTGTCCGGCACTCCCTAGTGAGATGAACCCAGTACCTCAGTTGAAAATGCAGAAATCTCCTGTCTTCTGTGTCACTTGCACTGGGAGCTGGAGACTGGAGCTGTTCCTATTCGGCCATCTTGCTCCTTCCTCCGGTATTTATTTTTTAACATAAAATAGCACATAAGAGACATCATCTCAAAAATTAGCGTCAATTGACAATTAATTGGCTATGATTGGATTTATTTACATAGAACAGTAAAATTCTTAAAATGTAATAAGATCAATCCACTTATTATATCTTATAATGAGGCATAATTTAGCCTAGGTATGATTAGGTTATGAGTTAATTCCTGGGATAAACACACTGAGCATGAGCTTAAGATCTCCCTGATTGCTCTAACTGTATTTCATTTTTCACATTGTCAAATATTTGTTAAAATACATTGTACTGTATTATTGAATTATTTTTTATCGTTATTTTAAATAATATATTTTCAGATAATAAAATAAAATAGAAGTTACTGTTTTTTCTACATTAGTATAGTTTTATGTATATAATATCACAGAAATACATTTATAAACATTTAATGGTTCACATAACTTAAAATGAGCCTTTATTAGAGGA
>NW_016866756.1:0-1668 GCF_001698545.2 Rhinopithecus bieti | reverse complement strand
AAAAAAAAGTTTGTTCATGTTCTTTGTCCATTTTTTTTAAAAAGCTTTGTCTTTTTTTCTTATCAGGTTACATATTAGGAATATTGTTTCTTGTCTGTCATATGTATTGTCATTAATCTTTTGACTCAGAGTGACTGGATGATTTTTGTCCCTTCCCTCTCAGCTTCACTTGTGAATGTCAACTTTCACCATTTTTTCTAACTTAACAGGCAAAGATGTGGGACTGGGAAGAGGCAGGCCATGACCATAGAACAGAGAGGAGGCTGAAGTTATCAGAGAAGAGTTTGCTCCAGGAGGCTGGAAAACCAAGTTGGACAGGATTAGGCATCTATACTACTCTTTGTCTTTTCTTCTGTTCAATTATTTTATTATTTTATTATGGTAAGAACACTTAACATGAGATCTGCCCTCTGAGCAAGGTTTTAAGTGTACAATGCCTTATTGTTCACTACAGTTACAACGTTGTACAGTAGATCTCTAGAGCTTATCCATCGTGCTTGGCCTATAATACTCACAGCTGATAGAGAGAGGTAAGTAGCTTTTCCAGAATTCAGTCAATCTCTTTGTTCTGCTTTAAATGGACCCTCCTCTTAAGGAACTAGAATCCTTCTCCCACGTCCCTTTATCCGGCTCACTCCTACTCATCCTTCAAAACCCAGCTCAAACATCACTGCCTCTGAAAAACCACCTTTGATCCACCCAAAAGCTGACCTGAAGACCCCTCTGTGCATAATTCTATTCTAGCACTTGTCACATCATGCCCTGACCCGCCAGTTTCTTGTCAATCTCCCTTTCAGACTGAGTGCTCCTTTACAGCAGGACACCCCCTGGAGCACAGTGCCACCCTCAGGGTCTAGCCCCTCTGAGAGTATTCAAAAAAGGACTTGAACAAATTTAGCAAATTGTTCTTCAGCAGCACTGTGCCAGGTGCTGTGGAGGTGACAGATGGACTGCAGCACACGACCCCTGATCTCAGATCAAAAACTAGCTGAGACATAAGAACACACTAACATTGAAACAACAGCCGGTGAAAGCAATTACATTTAAGTAGACTCTTATGTCATTGAGGATGCACGTGTTCCAGAAGGCCTGGGCTGTATGTGAGGGGGGCACAGGAAAGAATCATGGAGAATGTGGGACTTGATTTGGATCTTGAATGTGTGCAAAGTCTGGATGTGGGACTTAAGGGTGGGTGGGATTTGGACAGAGGGTAAGAGGAGGTGAAGGCAGCTGGTACGAGGGAAATGGGCAAAAGTATGGGTGTTATTTTTAAAGACAGGGTCTCGCTCCATCACCCAGGCTGGAGTGCAATGGTACAATCATGGTTCACTGAAATCTCAAACTCCTGGGCTCAAGTGATCCTCCTGCATCAGCCTCCTCCGTAGCTAGGATTCTTCAGTACCTCCATAATATTCTATAATATTTAAGTACTAGAAACAGTGGAGGGACTGAAGTGACCAGAGCTGAGAGTTTGTGCTGGGAAGAGGAGGAAAACTGAGTTGGACAGCATCTAGCCTCCTGGCAAGGAATTTCTGAATTACGTATAAATACGTATATTGCCTCCCAGATTCCAAGAGCTGATTATGACACTCTGCCATGTATGCCGAATATGTGTTCACGTGTTTCTCCCACTCAATTGAGGGCTTCTGGTCGGTCTGGAGTGTGATT
>NW_016866755.1:0-2204 GCF_001698545.2 Rhinopithecus bieti | reverse complement strand
GCTCAGTGCCTCTCTCAGTTTGTGTAAGTGAGGTTAACACAAGACCATTGTGTACTGTGTTATTTGTTGATGGCATTAATTTATCTCACTGAATTATCACTACCTGTTGACCTGCCTCCTTGCCTCATAGACGCCACTTACCTCTTTAGCCAGATTAATGTTGGGTTTTTAAATGCTGTATCTTTAGCATATTGCACAGTGCTTGCTACAGCATAACTCTCAATAAATATTTGTTGAGGGGATGAGTAAGCCAGCAAATATAAACCTTTCATAAAATTTCAGAATTTGACACCATTTCTGTAAGTGAAGTCAAATGCAATCCATGAGATAGACATGTTTAGGAATGAGAATAAAGAGTCTATATATTTTAAATAGAAAATTGAGAGAAGATTAAAATATTGGTACAAAATTCAAAACATTATTTTGTAATGTTATTTAATATTTGATAACACATTATCAAATATTATTGGATTCAGGTAGCCTTATCTTTAGTGCATCTATTGACTCTTGCATGGATGTTTACTTAATTACGGTAACTTTTTGTGATTTCTGATGCTATGATTATTTCTAGTAGGCATTGTCTTTTCTGGGAGCACCCTGCATTTCTATGCTGGTACACACATGCATTTCCATTTTGCCTCTGAGAGGAGGCAAAATTTACTCTTAATGCAGTAGATGTCCATCTGTAAAGTAAAAATTCTAATTGAGTTGCATGTGTGTAGGCTTGTGTTCCAATTGCTGACAGGCCACGCCCTCACCCACCACCCCCAAGTGATATGCAGAAGGAACACTACCAATGCCATACTCCAGGAGATAAACCAGATGATGTCTCAGTTTCTGAGTTTATATGGAGGTTTTGTGCCTTTCAAGATATGAGAACCTCATCTTGCACTCTTAGTTGGGAATCAGAACACATGCTCTCACCCTGCAAAGTGTAAATCTGTGTTGCAAAATAGTAAGACATGGCACCATGGCTTCAGCTATAGCTTATTGCGTGAGCTTTGTGATCTTGCTTCGTATCCCACGTGTGATTTTTTTGAGTTCCACCATTAATATTTCACAGTTTTCATTTACATAGCATTCCTCTATTTTTGGAGAAGAAGTTCACTCTCCCATGTAAATTGGACATCTTTCTATTTCCAGCGTCTTCCCAAACCTGTGGGCCATGGTTACGTCTCCTGAATTAACCATTTAATAAATGAATAAAGCAGGTGTGAATACCCTATGAGAGTCACAATGCTGGTGTCCATTGAGAGGGTGGACAATAGACCCCAAAACATTTCAGGAAAAATAATAAGAAATAATGGGAAAGGGGAGAGTATAAAACAGCAGACAATCCAACACTAAGGAATAATTTCTGTGACTTGCATAAACTGCCTGAGACCTGATTTCTGTAGGAAAGTATTTTTAAAGTCACCATAATGACCCTAGTTTTGCCATTCTGATGCTTTACTTATTTCATTTTATTAAGATTCTGTAGATGTTCACTAAATACATGCTATAAATCTTCTGCCCAAACAAAGGAAGATGTCATCAAAAATAAATAGTTTGGAATAGTGGAAATACCATGTAATGTAAATTTCTGGTAGCAAATTGCTTTCTGTAACACCCCTGGCTTGACCAATTTGGATCATACTACAGGTGATTTTTTGTTTGTTTGTTTGTTTGTTTTGGTGATAATGTTAGTTTTCTCCCAAATAGAAACTTTGTGTTGACTGCTTTCCAGATGTACCCCACCTGGCTAATTCTTATGAAAACGTCTTTCATTGTTCAAAGAAAAAAAAGTTGAGAAAATTATTCTGTGTATTTATTTTCCATTTGATAAAAGAATAGTTTAAGACATGCATACCATTCTCTCAGCTCCTGTGGTAACAGAGCTTTTACTTTCTTTCATCGATATTTGTTAAATATATTATGAATGGCAGGATAGTACTTGCTAAGAAATTAGATAGTAAAAATAAATGTAAGAAGCATTGCTTTATTTCCCCAACTAGTTGCAAATGTGCCTTTATTATGTTATATCCCATAAACACCAGGACAACTACACAAGCTGTTCTCTACTCTCAGAGGGCGTGGTATTTCTTCTTATTCTGGTAACAGCCACCACATCCAAAGGAAAGAAACCCTCACAAGCCTGAAGTAAACAGGTGGAGCTTTCCCCAGTGCTACAGATAAAACAGTAGGACCTGATAGCTCTCTGCTGA
>NW_016866754.1:0-1925 GCF_001698545.2 Rhinopithecus bieti | reverse complement strand
TTCCTTTTATTTAGATCTTTAATTTCTTTCAACAGTGCTTTGTAGTTTTCAAGTTACAAATTTTGCACTTCTTTTATGAATTTCATACCTAAATATTTTATTCTTTTTGATGCTATGGTAAATTGAATTGTATTCTTAATTGCATTTTCAGTCCAATTATTGATTCCATATACAAACACAATTGGTTTCTGTGTGTTGATTTTGTATGCTACAACATGCTAAACTTGTATATTAATTTTAATAGTTTATTAGTTTATCCTTACTGTTTTCTAAATATTAATACAAGATCATGTCATCTCCAAATAGAAATGTTTTCATCTTCTTTTCCTATCTGAATGCTTTTTCTTTCCATTTTTTGCCTGATTGCCCTGTCTAGAACCTCCAGTATGATGTTGAATAGTCATAAGAGCAGATATTCTTGTCTTTTCCATATTTTAGGGGAAGCATCCAATGTTTCACCACTAAGTATGATATTAGCAGTGGGATTTTTGTAGATGCCCTTAATCAAGTTGAGAAACTTTTCTTCTATTCACAATTTGTTGCGTGGTTGTTGCAATCATGAGAGGGTGTTGGATTTTGTTGAACTATTTTCTGCATTTTGGAGAACAGTGTGGATTGTTTTATTCTATTGATATAGTTAGCTTACAGTATTTTTTCAGTGTTCAAATTTTATTTTTAATCTTGTGATTAGTTGTTCTATTCATTATTGGAGAATATTGAACTCTCCAATTACTGTGGATAAATTGTCTTTTTTTTTCCTGTAAATTCTGTCACTTTTTGCTTCATTCATTTTGGGACCCAGTTGCTAATTGCATATGTGTGTAATATTCTTGCATCTTTCTGATAGATTGCATCGTATTTCTGATTAAATACATCTTATCACCATAAAATATCACTCTTTATCTCTAGTAATTTTTTATTTTAAATTCCATTTTGTCAGATAATAGTATATCTACTCCAGCTTTATTTTTGTTGTTTACAGTATATATGTATATATGTGTGCGTATGTATATATGTGTGTGTGTGTATATATATCCTTTTACTTTTAACCTATTTGTGTCTTTGAATCTAAAGTGTGTCTTCTGTAGACAGCATATAGTTGGATCTTTTTAAAAATCCAGTCTGACAATCTCTGCCTCTTGTTTGAATTGTTTAATCCTTCACATTTAATGTTATTATTAATATAATTGGATTTATGTCTGCCAACTTACCTTTTGTCTGTCGTATGTCTTCTGTCTTTCTTGTTTCTCTTTTGCTTTTTTCCTGCTTTTTTCTTGCATTAAGTGACTATGTTTTGAGGAAGCATTTTAATTTCTTTAATAATTTTTTCATTATATTTTTGGAATTTTTTTTAGTGGCTTCCCTAGGATTTGGCATATACGTATTAACTTATCAGAATCTACTTCAGATTGATACTAATTAACTCTAGTGAGATATAGAAACCTCACTTCTATATAGCTCTATTCCCATTTCTCACTTTTGTGGTATTATTGTTTTCATATTATGTCTATGAATGTTATAATGTATACATATTATAAATACAACCATTATCATCATTATTACTTTATATAATTTCATCTTGCATGGAAGATGAAAAAAGAAAAGAAAGCAAGTATGTGTTTATAGACTATGTTTTCCCCCACACTCCTGCTGTGTAAAGCCTGTTACATCACTCTTCACAGGGCACAGCCTTAAGTCTGTCCACAGTCAATCTGGGTTTTTGCAATTTTGTCTTTCACCATCTCTTTCCCTGGATACACCTGGCTGTTGAGCTACACTAATTGCTGGTTGATTGCTCTATTGTTTTCGACAATGCACTAGGGCATAGAATGCTCCACAGGTTCATGCTATTAAATTTGGAGTTCTTTGCAGAGATAGCTTTTCTTTTTTTTATTATTTTTATTTATTTATTTATTTATTTATTT
>NW_016866753.1:0-1537 GCF_001698545.2 Rhinopithecus bieti | reverse complement strand
ATATATATGATATATAAATATATAATTTTTTCTCAAAAAAATTCTCAAGAAAATATGTTTTATAAATATATGTTTATATGTATCATATATGTTTATATATAGCATATATATAGAGAGAGAGAGCATAAAATGTGCTCTGTGTGTGTGTAGCATATTTTTTGTTAAATCACCATTCCTAGGCCCTACTCATTTTCTGATAATTTCTTATCTTAATTTTACTCTGAAAGAGCAAAACTTATAAAGTTGACTATTGTAACTGTTTAGTTTTACCAACTATCATTTTCGTGGAAGGAATAGTAAAAAGAGTTACCCTGGAAGCTAAGATGACACATATATGAGGAATATAGGAAGCCAGAAGTCATGAATCTGTGAAAAGTGAGGGGTGTCTGTGCATATTTTATTTTATTTCACAATAAATAACCAGTAATTAAGATATTCTTTTCCATATAATGGGATCTATGAATAAATTTTTGCCTGATATTTATATATCTAATATGTAATATAAAGGAGAAATAGAAAATGCTGTCAAATGACATTTTACTTTACTACGTATTTGAATTACAATGAAATAATTTATAGCTACATCACTGGCTCCTGAGAGAGCTTTGTGTGTTCTGTAAATTTTTTACTTTGCACTCTTGAAAAATTCGCAGAGAGTGCAAGGTTTAGTAATAATGTATTTTCTTTTGGCAGCCTATCACCTGTAATTTCCATTAAACAGTATTTCTGACTCAATAGTACACTGAAAACCCATGTTTGTAATAATGCCCTAAAGCACCACAGTACCTAGAGTATATCTTTTGAAAAGATAGCTTTGCTGAAATAGAAAACCAAACTGTAAATTGAAGTCTGGGCATTCAGAGAAATACACATTATGCTAAATACAAATGTATGTTTTGAATTAGTTTTATGAAAATGGCAAAAGATAATATTACTTAGTGATATTATATCATTAATGTCACTAAATATAATTAGTATGCTTTGGTATACATAGCAGAAACACCAAATGTCTTATACTGCCACAATAGACTGGGCATTCCTTTTAGCTGCCTCACCTTGTGCAAGTCACCTCATTGCAATATCTAATACTTATTGAATACTTATTATTTTTTCAGAAACTATATAAAGAATGTTACCCTTACTTTTTACAGCAACCTCAAAGAAAGTCAGATACGCTTAGAATGCTTATTTTTAAAGTTAATGAAACTAAGACCTACAGAGTTAATATCTTGCCCAAGAGCATACAGTTAAGAAGTAGTAGATTTGAACCCAGGGAATTTGATTCTCAAGAGAAGGCACTTATTTACTATGCTACTGCCTTTCTTAGTCTTCACTACTCATTTACAAAATAAAGCTATTGAGAGGGATGTCAGCAAGATGACTGACTAGAGATACCTGGCATTCATTCCCACCACAATAAGGGACCAAGGCAATGAATAAACAGCTAAGATTTTGACTCCAGTGTTGAAGGGAGAGTGCTGGAGTGCGGTGGAGGAGTAGTGATTGGAAGTCTAGGAGGGTAATATGGAGGTACCTG
>NW_016866752.1:0-330 GCF_001698545.2 Rhinopithecus bieti | reverse complement strand
AATTTCTGGAGTTGAGAATTCTGATAATTTTCTGATTTCTGATTATCTATATGTGCTCATTTATTTATCACTGCTTCCTTTCAGGCAATTTATTGTATTCCAGTGTTATGAACTTTAATGAAATGAACTTTGCTCTGTCTTTTGGTATTATTATGCTACTTACTTGGATGGATATATTCATCTAAACCATCATGACCTTCATTCCTTCATTTGGAAGAATTTTGTTTTTCTAATTCTTTTGCTTTTAAACTTCTTTTTTAAGGATCTCTTAATTTGGGGGACTAATTGCTAAATTAATGTTTAAGAAAATTCCTTTTTTATTACATCCTT
>NW_016866751.1:0-1843 GCF_001698545.2 Rhinopithecus bieti | reverse complement strand
TTTTTTGAGACGGAGTCTTACTCTGTCCCCAGGCTGGAGTGCGGTAGTGCTATCTCAGCTCACTGCAACCTTCGCCTCCCAAGTTCAAGTGATTCTGCTGCCTCAGGCTCCTGAGTAGCTGGGATTACAGGCACCCACCACCACGCCTGGCTAATTTTTGTGCTTTTAGTAGAGATGGGGTTTCACCATGTTGGCCAGGCTGGTCTCAAACTCCTGCCTCAGCCTCCCAAAGTGCTGGGATTACAGACATGAGCCACCGCGCCCAGCCTCCATATTCTAATTTTTCTTTTCTTTTCTTTTCTTTTTTTTCTTGGAGACAGAGTATCACTCTGTAGCCCAGGCTGGAGTGCAGTGGCGTGATCTCAGCTCACTGCAAGCTCCACCTCCCGGGTTCACGCCATTCTCCCACCTCAGCCTCCCAAGTAGCTGGGACTACAGGTGCCCGCCACCACGCCCGGCTAATTTTGTTTCTGTATTTTTGGTAGAGATAGGGTTTTCACCATGTTAGGATGGTCTCGATCTCCTGACCTTGTGATCTGCCCACCTCGGCCTCCCAAAGTGCTGGGATTACAGGCGTGAGCCACCGCGCCCAGCCATTCTAATTGTTTCAACTGACCCATCATGTCTTCTATGACTTCATTTTTTTGTCCAGGACAGGATCAGTCTAGGATCACCTGTTACATTTAGTTGGCATGTCTCTTTAGTCTCCTTTAGTCTGGACTAGTTCCCCATCCCCCATCCTTTGCCTTTTATGACACTGACATTTCTGGAGAATATGGTCCTTTTACTTTTTTTGTTTGTTTGTTTTGAGACAGAGCCTTGCTCTCTCGCCCAGATTGGAGTGCAGTGGCACAATCCCAGCTTATTGCAACCTCTGCCTCCCAGGTTCAAGTGATTCTTCTGCCTCAGCCTCCAGAGCAACTGGGACCACAGGTGCACGCCACCACGCATGGCTAATTTTTTTGTATTTTTAGTAGAGACAAGGTTTCACCATATTGGCCAAGCTGTTCTTGAACTCCTGATCTCATGATCTGCCTGCCTTGGCCTCCCAAAGTGCTGGGATTACAGGCATGAGCCACCGTGTCCGTCCCCTTTTATATTTTTTATTTTATTTAATTAATTAATTAATTTATTTATTTATTTTGAGATGGAGTCTTGCTCTGTTGCCCAGGCTGGAGTACAATGGTGTAATCTCAGCTCACTGCAACCTCTGCCTCCCAGGCTCAAGCAATTCTCCTGCCTCAGCCTCCTGAGTAGCTGGGATTATAGGTGCCCACCACCACACCCGGATAATTTTTGTATTTTTAGTAGAGATGGAGTTTCACTATATTGGCCAGTCTGGTCTCGAACTCCTGACCTTGTGAACTGCCCACCTTGGGCTCCCAAAGTCTGGGACTACAGGCGTGAGCCACCATTCCTGGCCTACTTTTTAAAAATGGTTCCTCATTTTAAGTTGGTATATTTCTTCATGATTAGATTCAGGTTATACATTCCCAGGCAAAATACTAAGTATGTGGCGGGCATGTTCTCAAGGCTTTACACCCTGAAGCACACAGTTTTCATCTGCCCCTTCTTTATGATGTTAATTTTGTCAACCTGGCCAAGAGGTTGTTTGCTTTCTCCACTCATATAGTTCATATTTTTTCTCCTTGCTACAATTAATAAGCGGTCTGTCAGGGAAGATACTTTAAAATCATGCCAGTATTCTATTTTTGTTAGAATTTCCCCTGGGATTGTTTTGCTTTTAACTTTGCCATACCCTTTGTGTTTTAGGCACACGTCTTATAAAAACCTAGAATTTGGCCGGGCGCGGTGGCTCAAGCCTGTAATCCCAGCACTTTGG
>NW_016866750.1:0-485 GCF_001698545.2 Rhinopithecus bieti | reverse complement strand
AAAATTTTTTTTTTTATTTGAACAGGGTCTCTGTTCCCCATTCTGGAGTGCAGCAGCGTGATCATGGCTCATGCAGTCTTTTTTTTTTTCCTTTTTATTTTTTTGAGATGGAGTCTTGCTCTGTCATCCAGGCTGGAGTGCACTGGCACGATCTTGGCTCACTGCAACCTCTTCCTCCCAGATTCACGCCATTCTCCTGCCTCAGCCTCCCAAGTAGCTGGGAATACAGGTGCCCACCACCATGCCCTGCTAATTTTTTTTTTTTTTTGTATTTTTAGTAGAGATGGGGTTTCACCGTGTTAGCCAGGATGGTCTCGATCTCCTGACCTCGTGATCCGCCTGCCTCAGCCTCCCAAAGTGCTGGGATTACAGGCGTGAGCCACCGCGCCTGGCCGGCTCATGCAGTCTTGACCTCCCAGGCTCAGGTGATCTTCCCACCTCAGCCTCCCCAGTAGCTGGGACTACAGGAATGTACCACCACACCT
>NW_016866749.1:0-1943 GCF_001698545.2 Rhinopithecus bieti | reverse complement strand
GCGCCCGGCCTTTTTTTTTTTTTACTGAGACAGAGTTTCCCTCTTGTAGCCCAGGCTGGAGTGCGATGGCGCCATCTCGGGTCACTGCAACCTCTGCCTCCCGGGTTCAAGCGATTCTCCTGCCTCAGCCTCCTGAATAGCTGGGATTATAGATGCACACCACCACACCCGGCTAATTTTTGTATTTTTAGTAGAGACGGGGTTTCGTCATGTTGGCCAGGCTGGTCTTGAACTCCTAACCTCAGGTGATCCGCCTGCCTCGGCCACCCAAAGTGCTGGGATTACAAGTGTGAGCCACCGCACCCAGCCCCATTAATCAGTTTTCATAAATATCAGTTGGTTCCCTAGTATTGTCTAAATATGACCAAAGAGCTTTTAAAAAATCACTATGAGCCCATGGATTTTAGTATATTTGATGTATTTCAATTCATTACATTCATTATTCATTTTTAAATTCCTCATTTTATAACAGTTTCATGGAGATACGATTCACATATCACACAATTCATCCATTTAAAGTGCACAAGTCCAGCCAGGCACGGTGGCTCACACCTGTAATTCAAGCACTTTGGGAGGCCAAGGCAGGTGGACCACTTGAGGTCAGGAGTTAGAGACCAGCCCGACTAGCATGGTGAAACTCTGTCTCTACTGAAAATACAAAAATTAACCAGGCGTGATAGTGCACGCCTGTAATCCCAGCTACTGGGGAGTCTGAGGTGGGAGAATTGCTTGAACCTCTGAGGTGGAGGTTGCAGTGAGTCGAGATCAAGCCACTTCAGTCCAGCCTGGGCGACAGAGCGGGACTCCATCTAAAAAAAAAAGTGCGTAAGTCAATGGTTTTTAATATATTTACAGAGTTGCACAACTATGACCATAACTGAATTTTAGAACATTTTCGTCATGCCAGAAAGAAACCCTATATCCTTGCCGGGCGCGGTGGCTCAAGCCTGTAATCCCAGCACTTTGGGAGGCCGAGGCGGGGGGATCACGAGGTCAGGAGATCGAGACCATCCTGGCTAACACGGTGAAACCCCGTCTCTACTAAAAAATACAAAAAACTAGCCGGGCGAGGTGGCGGGCGCCTGTAGTCCCAGCCACTCGGGAGGCTGAGGCAGGAGAATGGCGTGAACCCAGGAGGTAGAGCTTGCAGTGAGCCGAGATCACGCCACTGCACTCCAGCCTGGGTGACAGAGCGAGACTCCGTCTCAAAAAAAAAAAAAAGAAAGAAAGAAAGAAACCCTATATTCTTGATATCCAAGAAGATCTAAAATAAAAGTTTTAAAACGTAAGAAGAAATTCTATATCCATTAGCAGTCACTCCCCTTCCCTCTAACACCCCTGCAGCCCTAGGCAACCATTGATCTACTTCCTATATCTATAGATTTGCCTATTCTGGACATTTCACATAAATAGAATTACATATCATGTGGCCTTTGTCTGGTTTCTTTGTCTTAGTATAATATTTTCAAGGCTCATCCATGTTGTCGCATGTATCACCAGTAAAGGGTCGTGACTGCAAGTTGTCCAGGTTCTTGGAGTTTCGAACAAAGAATTGGAAAAAACGCCCAGCAAAGCAAAGAAAGAATGAAGCAACACAAAAGAACGAAACCAGGGATTTATTGAGAATGGAAGTACACTTCACAGTGTGGGAGCAGACCCAAGCAGCAGCTCAAGGTCCCAGATTCTAGGGTTCAAATACCTCCTAGAAGTTTCCCATTGGCCACTTCATGCTCACCTCATGTAACTGAAGTGGTAGCCTGCAGTCAGTGTGATTGGTTGCAGAAAGCAGCCAACCAGAGGCTGAAGTGAAGTTACAAAGGTCACACTCCTGTGCAAACATCTGATTGGTTCCAAAAGCAACCAATCAGAGGCTAGGGTGAAGTTACAAAGTTGCAAACAAAGACTTGACCCATAATCAGTCTGATTTGTTGCGGACAGCCAAC
>NW_016866748.1:0-836 GCF_001698545.2 Rhinopithecus bieti | reverse complement strand
TCAAATGATATTCCTAGTTCTAGATCCCTGAGAAATTGCCACACTGTCTTCCACAACGGTTAAACTAATTTAAATTCCAACCAACAGTGTAAAAGCATTCCTATTTCTCCAAAGCCTCACCAGCACCTGTTGTTTCTTGACTTTTTAATAATTACCATTCTGACTGGCGTGAGGTGTTATTTCATTGTGATTTTGATTTGCATTTCTCTAATGACCAGTGATGATGAGCTTTTTTCCATATGTCTGTTGTTGGCAACATAAATGTTTTCTTTTGAGAAGTGTCTTCTCATATCCTTTGCCCACTTTTCGATGGGGTTGTTTGTTTCTTTTGGCAAATTTGTTTACAAATTTGTTGTAGATTCTGGATATTAGACCTTTGTCAGATGGGTAGATTGCAAAAATTTTCTCCCATTCTGTAGGTTGCCTGTTCACTCTGATGATAGTTTCTTTTGCTGTGCAGAAGCTCTCTAGTTTAATTAGATCCATTTGTCAATTTTGGCTTTTGTTGCAATAGCTTTTGGTGTTTTCGTCATGAAGTCTTTGCCCATGCCCATGTCCTGATTGGTATTGCCTAAGTTTTCTTCCAGGGTTTTTATAGTTTTGGGTTTTACATTTAACTCTTAAATCCATCTTGAGTTCATTTTGTATAAGGTGCAAGGAAGGAGTCCAGTTTCAGTTTTCTGCATTTGGCTAGCCAGTTTTCCCAGCACCATTTATTGAATAGGGAATGCTTTCCCAATTGCTTGTTTTGGTCAGGTTTGTAGAAGATCAGATGGTTGTAGATGTGTGGTGTTATTTCTGAGGTATCTGTTCTGTTCCATTGGCCTGTATGTCTG
>NW_016866746.1:0-487 GCF_001698545.2 Rhinopithecus bieti | reverse complement strand
CCTGACCTCTCTCCCCACCTGCTTCAGATTGCAGAGTCCATGAAGGGTCATTCTCAGCAGACATAATAAGGATCCTGGATGCCTTCTTTTTTATTTTTATTTATTTATTTATTTTGAGATGGAGTCTCACTCTCACTCTGTCCCCCAGTCTGGAGTGTGGTGGTGTGATCTGGGCTCACTGCAAGCTCCGCCTCCCGGGTTCACGCCATTCTCCTGCCTCAGCCTCCTGAGTAGCTGGGACTACAGGCGCCCGCCACCACGCCTGGTTAATTTTTTTTTTTTTTTTTTTTTTTTTTTTGGTATTTTTAGTAGAGACAGGGGATTTTGCCGTGTTAGCCAGAATGATCTCGATCTCCTGACCTCGTGATCCACCTGCCTCGGCCTCCCAAAGTGCTGGGATTACAGGCATGAGCCACCACGCCCGGCCGCATTCTTCTTTTTAAAAATGAGGGCATTTCCTCACAAATCACCAGGCTTTTCCTAAGGG
>NW_016866745.1:5870-6817 GCF_001698545.2 Rhinopithecus bieti | reverse complement strand
CCTTGCTCTCCCAGCCAGTCCCTCCTGTACCTCCACCTCTCCTGCTCACACCCACCTTCCCCTGCCCCAGTCACCAGGGCCATTGCAGCCTGGCCACCTTGCTCTCCCAGCCAGCACCTCCTGCACCTCCACCTCTCCTGCTCACACCCACCTTCCCCTGCCCCAGTCACCAGGGCCATTGCAGCCTGGCCACCTTGCTCTCCCAGCCAGCACCTCCTGCACCTCCACCTCTCCTGTTCACACCCACCTTCCCCTGCCCCAGTCACCAGGGCCAGAAGGCTGCTGAACTTCAGCTGCATGGTGCTGACTCCCAGCCTGGTCCTGCAGTGAAGAAAAGATGTGCAGGTTTATAGGTCTAGGCTGGCAAGTGGGGCCAGGTGACCTGGAAGGGGCACCGGGAGGTGGGCAGGGCAGAACCATTCCCCTCAAGAGGTAGCCCTGCTCACCTACTCCCTAGGCCTGCCAGCCAGAAGCTCCGTCCTGGGTTCTGGGAAAGAAAGAAAATTGGATTGCGTGTGTGCGTGTGTGCGTGTGTGCGTGTGTGCGCGTGTGCGTGTGTGCGCGTGCGCGCGTGCGCGCGTGCGCGTGTGCGTGCAGTACTGTGGCGGGGAGCGGGAGAGGACAGGGCAGTAGAATTTTGGTGTCTTTCCTTTTTTTTGGTCTGAACAGAAATATTACCTTGTAACAGCTTCTACTGGAAGGGGAAATCTAGCTTCCCCATCAGCTGGGGGTGGGGCAGTGGATGACATGGGGATGGGGCATGGACTGTGACTCTGGCCCTGCGTAGTTACGCTGAGGTTTAACTCTTGCAAAATGGGGCCTGGCCAGGTATCAGGGGAACCCACCTGCAATATTTCAACGTAAGTTCTATTTTCTTTTTTTTTTTTTTGAGACGGAGTCTCGCTCTGTCGCCCAGGCTTGAGTGCAGTGGCCGGATCTCAGCTCAC
>NW_016866745.1:0-731 GCF_001698545.2 Rhinopithecus bieti | reverse complement strand
CTCAGGGGAGACAGGGAGCCTGGGGGCGAGGGGGTGGGGAGGGAACAGGCTCAGGGGAGACGGAGCCTGAGGACAAGGGGTGAGAGGGAACAGGCTCAGGGGAGACAGGGAGCCTGGGGTGAGGTGGCGGGAGGGAACAGACTCAGGGGCACGATTTAAGATAACAGCAACAAAGACTTCTGCCCCTTGGCTGGTTCCAGGCCTAAGGAGGAGTGCTTTGTCACTCTCCTGGGACCATCACCAAGAATCGTCAGGACTGAGCCCTCACTGGGAGCATAAATTGGTTCAACCATTGGGAAGACGTGTGGTGATTCCTCAAGGATCTAGAACCAGAAATACCACTTGATTGAGCAATCCCATTATGGGGTATATACCGAAAGGCTTATAAATCATTCTACTATAAAGACACATGCACATGTCTGCAGCACTATTCACAATAGCAAAGACTTGGAACCAACGCAAATGCCCATCAATGATAAACTGGGTAATTAAAATGTGGCAGGCCAGGCGCAGTGGCTCACGCCTGTAATCCCAGCACTTTGGGAGACCGAGGCAAGTGGATCACATGATGTCCGGAGTTCGAGCCCAGCCTGACCAACATGGAGAAACCTCATCTCTACTAAAATACAAAATTAGCCAGGCGTGGTGGCACATGCCTGTAATCCCAGCTACTCAGGAGGCTGACGCAAGAGAATTGCTTGAATCTGGGGGGCGGAGGTTGTGGTGAGCCA
>NW_016866744.1:0-485 GCF_001698545.2 Rhinopithecus bieti | reverse complement strand
CAACATCATCTAAAAATACCAAGATATATACTTTATGTCCTGATAATTATTTCAGGAGAAAGCATAAAGTAGAAAGTCAAAGTTAGTCATGACATTAAATATGGTGACTAGAAAATATGAATAAGAATAATAACAAGTCATATTCACGAAATTTCTGATGACATACGTGATTTATTTTAATAATATTTGCTTAATCTAGCTATAAGATGAGATTATAAATGTATGTACCTTATTGAGATATGGAGTGCATTTTATGAGAAGGTATCTAATTGCTGAAAGTTGCCATTGCTAAATGTTCAATCTAGGATATTGAATGTCATAATAATAATTAAAAAATTAAAATAAATAAACTTGTTGTTTCAGTCAGGAAATCTGAAGTCTAAAGGATATGAGCAAAAGTTAACCATGACAAGAGAGTAAATTTTCCGTAACCCAGCATCATTGAGTCCTCATCCCTAAAATTTCTCTTTTCTTTTCCATGATCT
>NW_016866743.1:0-1948 GCF_001698545.2 Rhinopithecus bieti | reverse complement strand
ACAATTAATAAAGTAAACATTTTCTTCTAATTAAAACACATAAAATTAGATTAATTATTGTCTTATTATCACACATTGCATCACCATTATTATCTCAAAATTAAGGCATCTATTTACTGCTAGTTCAATATTCATGTGTAATAAGTCTGAACTTTTGATTACTTTTTACAATTCCATAATATTCATCACCAATCTTCCTTGGAAATAAATTTCTTGAAACTCGAAGCCCATGTTTTCTGATGCTTTTTTCGTAGTTCCTAGACTAACTCTGAAAGTAAGAAGCATTCAATGATGTTACTTAACACATGAAAACATAAAAAAAGGAAGATGCAAAAGTGTCTGTGTGAGCTATTAACACATTCTGTGCTTGCTTCCAATTTGTATGCCACAAGGCCTTAAGCAAAAAGAAACAACTCTGCAATCTTATTAATATCATAATTTTTAAAATAAAACATCCTGTGTTCTTTTACATTTCCACCCACATATACATGACCACACATAAGCACAAGTACAGATACATTCATAGGAAAGTATTCACCAGTTACTTATGTGGCATCATATAGGTGATGAGCATAGAGTGTTTCCACCCTTTTATCTCCTGTGAACATTGTCTTAATTCCAACACTGTGACCCTAATTATATGAAATATCCCCTTGGGACATATAACACATAATTTTCTTTAAAGGCTCATATCAGTAGTAAAGGTATCAAGGTATTTTAATGTTGAGGGGAGTACATGTACATATATTGCAGGATTCTCAAGTGTTCTTTGACCAAGATTCTGAACATTTGGACCAAACTGCATTCAGCTCATTCTATTGGCATCTGGAAATTAGGTATTAAAAGACATAAAAAGGAGACAAGGGTAGTGACAGGATTTTTCTTGTTGTAGTTCATAGTAGATAAATTGGAGAGGTGTTTTGCTAAAGTGTACAGAAACTTTGAGTGTATACTATTGATTATTCTCAGGAATACAGATTTGATTTCATCCACTTAGTTTGAAGGCAGAAGTTTTGCAGACGTTTGTTTTGCAGAAAAATGTTTATTTCCCCAATTTTCAGGTTTTCATTCAGTGAAACTTTTCATGATGATTTTGAATATTTATAAATAAAACAAACAAGAATCATTGAAAATGATAAAGTTGGGTATGAATCAACCGATAGCATGGAGAAAAAATAGAAAACAGTTCTTACGGTCAGTGTTCTGCCATAATCAAGTTTTTACCTGCCCTCCTCTTTTCCCTTAGAATAAAAATCTAATTAACTGGCTTTATTCCTAGACAGACATAGTTGTGACTGTGTTTCATTGACTTTGGATAGCAAACATACTTGGATGAACCTACAGTCATTTTAAGAGAAGAGCATGGTCTGTAAAGATTGAGCACAGTCAAGTGAGAAAACAAAGTTACTAGCTACAAAGATTGGGATGAAAGTACACAACCGATGATATCAAAACCATACTTTATAAATGGCGGTATTTGTGTTTAATGTTACACTTAATAGACCTACTCACTCTCACAGCATAATACAAATCTATTATTCTTGCAGAATTATAAAGTTATATAGCATTAAAAACATTTTATAAGCTTCTATTTCTTGATGAGACTCATCACTTTTTTTTTGAAAATTGTGGCCCTCATTCAAATTCTGATAATTGGGAACTCAGCATATTGGGGACTAGAAGGTATTATAATTTCCCTTTTTCATAAAATATTAAGCTGAATTATCTTTCTTTCATCACCAGCAATTATATAGGTTTGTGTAAATTTACATTGCCACAGCAATCACATTGCCCAGCTGAGTTGCCAGCAAGTATAAATATCATTCTCAGAGGCAATTTATACTACATTTCAAACAGACATCTTTCTCAACCAAAATCTCTTTGCCTTTGACTCTCTGGAAGCACAAATTAGAGAAATATAGAAAGTGGCATGTAAGAAAAAATGAAA
>NW_016866742.1:0-964 GCF_001698545.2 Rhinopithecus bieti | reverse complement strand
TTCCTTCCTTCCTTCCTTCCTTCCTTCCTTCCTTCCTTTCTTTCTTTTCTTTCTTGTTGAGACAGAGTCTCATTCTGTTGCCCAGGCTGGAGTGAAGTGGCACAAACAGCTCATTAATCTCCTGGGCTCAAGGGATCCTCTTCCCTCAGCCTCCCGAGTAGCTGGGACTATAGGTACATGCCATCATGCCCGGGTAATTTTTTGTATTTCTAGTAGAGACAGGGTTCTCAAACTCCTGACCTCAAGTAATCCACTCACCTCAGCCTGCCACACCTTCCGAAGTGCTGGGATTACAGGTGTGAGCCACCGTGCTCGGCATGGTCTTCACTGTTTTATTGCCCACAATGAAACAGTTTCCAGCACTTAGCAGATGCTCAATAAATATGTGTTAAGGAATGATTCTCTAACTTGCCACAGAGAGCAAGGGTGGATTTAAAGATGTACTGAGCATCTACAATGTGCCAGACACCCTGTAGACCTTCTCCTTCACTTCCCCTCAGAACCACCATTTTACAGGAAGGAAACTGAGGCTCACAGTAACGCCTCTCTCTTAAGATCACACAGGGAGTAAGGGGCTCTGTGCCAGCCTGGGGACACAGGTCTGGCCAAGTTTGGGTCCTCCATTACCCCACAAGGCCATCTTTTTTTTTTTTTTTGAGACAGGGATTCGCTATTGTTGCCCAGGCTGGAGTGCAGAGGCATGATCTCGGCTCACTGCAACCTCTGCCTCCCAGGTTCAAGCGCTTCTCCTGCCTCAGCCTCCCAAGTAGCTAGGAATAGAGGCATGCACCTCCATGCCCGACTAATTTTGTATTTTTAATAGAGATGGGGTTTTTCCATGTTGGTCAGGCTGGTCTCGAACTCCCAACCTCAGGTGATCGCCCCGACTTGGCCTCCCAAAGTTCTGGTTTACAGGCGTGAGCTATTGCGCCCGGGCTTTTTTTTTTTTTTTTTTAGAGACAGG
>NW_016866741.1:0-487 GCF_001698545.2 Rhinopithecus bieti | reverse complement strand
CGACACCGCGAGGGCGGCGCTGCGCTCCTGCGCTGGCCCCGGCCCCCTCCCGCCCTCGCCCCTTGCCCCTCGCCCCGCACACGCCCAACTCCTCGATCCCAACTCCTCGCGCGGCCCCGGCCCCGGCCCGGAGCGATTTCCTGCCGCCGCCGCCGCCGCCCCTCCCGGGGGCGCAGGGCGAACTCTCGCGCTTACCGGGTCGGTCGGGCTCCTCCGCTGCCTAGTGCCGAGGGGAAAACAAAACGCAGAGCGGGCTCCGGAGTTGGCTCGGCAGCTGCGGCCAGGGGGCTGAATCCACGGACACGGAGTTGGCCGGGGGCGAACGGGGCTCTGGTGAGTTTCAGGGTCTCCGGGTCCCCGGGCCGCCTCCTCCGCGGCTCTCCTTTGTGTAATTTCACTCGATTCAAGTTTAATCCGATAGTTCCCGAGCACGAGCGCGTCCGCACCACCACGGCTCAACCCCCGCGTCGCCGCCGCTGCCGCCGCC
>NW_016866739.1:0-526 GCF_001698545.2 Rhinopithecus bieti | reverse complement strand
CAACAACCCTGAGCGACCTCAATAACTTTCAATTTCAAGAGGGAAAGAGGGAGCTGGAAAAGTACAGGCGTTGCGATTTGGCAGAGGGACGGGAAGAGGCGCCTAAGGGGTCCCGGGTCTACAGCGCAGCATCTCTGGACACTGCAGTGACGGCGGGAGAACTCGAGCCAGGAGAATGGGAAAAGCAGTGCGTGCGAAGAGCCCCTCAGAAGGGCAACTCCGGTGGGGAGACTTGGGTGCACTGGGGCTGGCAGGCAGTGTTGAGGTTGAAGACCCCCCCACCCGTTCAAGTTCGGCTTCTCTCCGCGGCCTCAAGCTAGGCGCACCCGGCTGTCGGTGGCCGTGCGCCCCTGCGCCCCTGTGTCCCAGCGCCCCCACCCCACTCCCAGCGCCGGCGCGCAACTACCCCCTTTGGCAGATCGCTGGAGAGTTTCTGGCTGCTGACTTGTTCCCGGCTTTCCTGACCTTCTCCTCTGTTCCCTTTCTCCCTTTCTTTCTTTCTCCCTTTCTCCCTTTCTCTCTCTCT
>NW_016866738.1:0-1664 GCF_001698545.2 Rhinopithecus bieti | reverse complement strand
CGTTTATTAACAAGTGCACTGCACGTACACATGAGAGAACTCAGTGATGGTCCCTCAAGGGGTGTTTAGAACTTGAGCTTATACAGCTTCTTCAAAAAAGAACAATACATTTGTAGAGAAGTGGCGAGACAAAGGAAAAGGGCTTTAGGCTTCCAGGAGCAGCAAACTGTAAGAAGGTAAATATTTGGAGGAAATCAATGGAGTAAGGTTTGTCTGTGCAGATTGTAAACCAAAAGTATCTGAGACAGGTCTCGATCAATTTAGAATACAGGGCAAGACCCCTTTTTCAAAAAAAAAAAAAAAAAAAAGTTGGGCAGGGTGACTCACCTGTAATCCCAGGTGATTACAGGTGAGCCGAGGTGGGTGGATCACAAGGTCAGGAGATTGAGACCATCCTGGCTATCATGATGAAACCCCATCTCTACTAAAAATTACAAAAAAATTAGCCAGGCGTGGTGGCGGGCACCGGTAGTCCCAGCTACTAGGGAGGCAGAGACAGGAGAATGGCGTGAACCCGGGAGGTGGAGCTTACAGTGAGCTGAGCTCACTTGGAGTGCTACTGCACTCCAGCCTGGGAGACAGAGCGAGACTCCGTCTCAAAAAAAAAGAAAAAAGATGTTAATTCTCCCCAAATTGATCTACAGTTTCAACACCTTCCCTATCAATGTCATGGCAGGCCTTTTTTTTTTTCTTAGGAATTTCACAAAGTGATTCTAAAATTCATATGGAAATTCAAGGGATATGGAATTCAAAGGACTCTGAAAAAAGGAGAACAATGTTGGAGAACTAACATTAGATGATTTCAAGACTTATTATAAATCTATGATAATTAGCTGCCATGGTGGCTCACAGTCTGTAATATCAGCACTTCCAGAGGCCAAGGCAGGTGGATTGCTTGAGTCCAGGACTTTGAGACCAACCTGGGCAACATAGTGAGACCCCATCTCTTAAAAAAAAAAAGTTAGTCAAGCACCTTGGTGCACACCTGTAGTCCCAGCTATCTCAGGGGCTGGGGTGGGAGGATTTACTTGAGCCTGGGAGGCTGAGGTTATAGTGAGCCGAGATCACACCAGTACACTCCTGCCTGAGC
Organism: Rhinopithecus bieti; assembly: GCF_001698545.2. NCBI lineage: Eukaryota > Metazoa > Chordata > Mammalia > Primates > Cercopithecidae > Rhinopithecus > Rhinopithecus bieti. Next base: position 574 of record NW_016866738.1, on the reverse strand, counting down.
AACAGAGTGAGACCATACCTCAAAAAAAAAAAAAATGATTATCAAGGCAGTGAATGAGAGATTGTCATAAAAAAACAGAAATCGATCAATGAACCAGAATACATGGTCCATAAATAGACCCACACTTATATGGACTATTTATTTTAGACAAAGATGCAAAGGCAATTGAGAGATAATCTTTTAAACATGATACTGGAACAACTGGCTAGCTACATGTAAAGAAATGAAGTTTGATTCATACCTCATGCCATTAAAAAGTATCCCTCAAAATTAATCATAGAACTAAATGTAAATACTAAAACATTAAAACTTCTAGAAAAAAAAGAGAAAATCTTTGTGACCTTGTGTTAAGCAAAGTTTTCTTGAATGCAACACCAAAAGCATGATCTATAAATGGAAAAAAGTTAACTTGGACTTCCTGTAAATTAAAACTTGCTTATAAAAGACACTCTTAGGAAAATGGAAAGACAAGCCGCAGATTGGGAGAAATATTTGGAAAGCATAGAGCTGAGAAAGGTCTTGTATCCAGAATACATAAAGAACTCTTAAAACTCTATAATAAGAAAACCCCAAA
>NW_016866737.1:0-802 GCF_001698545.2 Rhinopithecus bieti | reverse complement strand
CATGTTAATGCAGGTTGAGCATCTCTGATCCGAGGGGGAATGTCTCACATGGTGTCCAATAAATGGTGACACATCTCACAGAGGGCCGAGGCTCAGGAGGGCTGCAGTATGAGACATTCCCCCTCCCCTGTGAACTTAAAAATGTGGCCAACAATTTTTTTTTTAAATGGCTACTCTGTAGTGCTTTAACTGGACCTATTTAGACAATGCCTTACACACTGGAAAAGGATGATACTGTGTGAATCTAATAAGTCTACAAGACAATAGTTCTCTCTATTGGCTGTCTCCTTCCTCTCCAGGGTGATGACAACTTCGTGAGGGTGGAGATTATACGTCTCTCATCATTTCAGCAACAAGGAAATAAATTAGTGGCAGAGTAAGGGGTGACTTGGTGAGTACATCTAATTGTTGACATCGTTTTACGTGGGAGAAATTTTGCTATTATATCAACTTCTTAAAATAGTCTAGTGGGATTAACTTGGTTTCATTTCACAGAGACCTCCTGGAAATGAAGATCATTTAAAATCCTGGAATATACACTGCAGTAAAAGAACAAAGTATACCTCAGCCTTAAAGGACTGAAAAAGAATGTCAAGTAGCAGCAGGTGGGGAAGTGGCTTTGGTTTTCAGTTTGTGAGCTCTGAATCCACAAAAAGACAGGACTGCATTCTGAAAACCTGAATTATTGTCCTTACCTCAATGAGACAAAAAATTATAACCACAATTGTTAGTATTACAGTCACAGATACTGCCAAGATGATTTTGTAGTCAAAAGCATATCCTGGGAAGTCTTTCATGAGCC
>NW_016866736.1:0-964 GCF_001698545.2 Rhinopithecus bieti | reverse complement strand
AATTTAACTTCCTCTTTTCCTAATTGAATACCCTATGTTTCTTTCTCTTGCCTGATTTCCCAGGACAGAACTTCCAACACCATGTTGAATAGGAGTGGTGAGAGAGGGCATCCCTGTCTTCTGTCAGTTTTCAAAGGGAGTGCTTCCCATTTTTGCCCATTCAATATGATATTGGCTGTGGGTTTGTCATAAATCGTTCTTACTATTTTGAGATATATTCCATCAATACCAGTTTATTGAGAGTTTTTAGCATGAAGGGCTGTTAAATTCTGTTGAAGGCCTTTTCTGTACCTATTGAGATAATCATGTAGTTTTCATCATTGGTTCTGTTTATGTGATGGGTTATGTCTATTGATGTGCATATGTTGAACCAGCCTTACATCCGAGTGATTAAGCCCACTTGATCATGGTGAATAAGCTTTTTGATGTGCTGCTGGATTTGGTTTGCCAGTATTTTTTTGAGAATTTTTGCATTGATGTTCATCAGGCATATTGGTCTAAAATTCTCTTTTTTTGTTGTGTCTCTGCCAGACTTTGGTATCAGGATGATGCTGGCCTCATACAATGAGTGAGGGAGGATTCCCTCTTTTTCTGTTGATTGGAGTAGTTTCAGAACGAATGGTACCAGCTCCTGTTTGTGTCTCTGGCAGAATTCAGTTGTGATTCCATCTGGTCCCGGACTTTTTGTGGTTAGTAGGCTATTAATTATTGCTTCAATTTCCGAGCCTGTTATTAGTCTGTTTAGAGATTCAACTTCTTCCTGGTTTAGTCTTGGAGGGTGTATGTGTCCAGGAATTCATCCATTTCTTCTATATTTTCCAGCTTATTTGCATAGAGGTGTTTATAATGTTGTGTGATGGTAGTTTGTATTGCTGTGGGATCAGTGGTGATATCCCATTTGCCATTTTTTTTGTGTCTATTTGATTCTTTTTTCTTCTTTATAAGTCTTGCTAGTGGTCTATCA
>NW_016866735.1:0-802 GCF_001698545.2 Rhinopithecus bieti | reverse complement strand
AAACAAACTTACAAGACTGAAACAACCCCATCAAAAAGTGGGCGAAGGATATGAACAGACACTTCTCAAAAGAAGACATTTAGGCAGCCATCACACACATGAAAAAATGCTCATCATCACTGGCCATCAGAGAAACGCAAATCAAAACCACAGTGAGATACCATCTCACACCAGTTAGAATGGCGATCATTAAAAAGTCAGGAAACAACAGGTGCTGAGAGGATGTGGAGAAATAGGAACACTTTTACACTATTGATGGGACTGTAAACTAGTTGAACTATTGTGGAAGACAGCATGGCGATTCCTCATGAATCTAGAACTAGAAATACCATTTGACCCAGCCATCCTATTACTGGGTATATACCCAAAGGATTATAAATCATGCTGCTACAAAGACACATGCACATGAATGTTTATTGTGGCACTATTCACAATAGCAAAGACTTGGAACCAACCCAGAAGTCCATCAATGATAAAGTGGATTAAGAAAATGTGGCACATATACACCATGGAATACTATGCAGCCATAAAGAAGGATGAGTTCAGGTCCTTTGTAGGGACATGGATGAAGCTGGAACCCATCATTTTCAGCAAACTATCACAAGGACAAAAAACCAAACACTGCATGTTCTCACTCATAGGTGGGAATTGAACAACGAGAACACTGGGACACAGGAAGGGGAACATTACACACTGGGGTCTGTCCTGGGGTGGGAGGACGGGGAGTGATAGCATTAGGAGATATATCTAATGAAAATGCCAAGTTAATGGGTGCAGCACACCAATGTGGCACATGTATACA
>NW_016866734.1:0-1842 GCF_001698545.2 Rhinopithecus bieti | reverse complement strand
TTATTATTTTAAGATATGTTCCTTCAATGCCTTGTTTGTTGAGGGTTTTTATCATGAAGGGATGTTGGATTTTATTGAATGCCTTTATTACATATATTGAAATTATTATATGGTTTTGGTGTTTCATTCTGTTTATGTAGTGAATTACATTTATTGATTTGTGCATATTGACACAAGCTTGCATCCCATGAATGAAGCCTTCTTGATCCCGGTGAATTTACTTTTAGATGTGCTGCTGGATTCAGGTTACTATTATTGTGTTGAGGATTTTTGTGTGTCTTATGTTCATCAGAAATATTGGCCTGTGGTTTTCTTTTTCTTTATTTCTTTGTCAGATTTTGGTATCAGGATGATGTTATCTTCAAAGAATGAATTAGGGAGGAGACTCCTTCCTCCTCTATTTTTTGGAATAGTTTCAATAGGATTGATAGTAACTCTTTTTTGTATATATGGTAAAATTTGGCTGTAAATCTATTTAATCCAGGGCTTTTTTGATATTGCAGAATTTTTACTATTGTTTCAACATTGGAATTCAATATTGGCCTCTTCAGGGTTTCCGTTTCTTCTTGATTTAATCTAGAGATGGAATGTTCCAGGAATTTACTTCCTCTAGATTTTATAATTTGTCTACAGGGACATGTTCATATCACTCTCCAAGAATCTTTTGCATTTCTGTGGGATCATTTGCAATATCAACTTTGTCATTTCTGAATGTACTTATTTGGAACTTCTCTCTTTTTTTCTTTGTTAATCCAACTAACAGGCTATAGATCATTTTTATCCTTTCCAAGATCCATCTTCTGGTTTTGTTGCTCCTTTGTATGAATATTTGGGTGTCAATTTCATTCAATCCTGCCATGTTTTAATTTTCTCTCCTGCTAGCCATGTGGTTAGTTTGTTCCTGTTTTTAAGTCCCTCTGGGTGCAATGTTATGTTGTTAATTTGAGATCTTTCTAATTAGGGATTTAGCCCTCTGAATTTTCCTCTTAACACTGCATTTGCTGCATCCAAGAAATGTTGGTATTTCATGTCTCTGTTTTCACTTATTTCAAAGTTTTTTTTTTTATTTCTGTGTTAATTTTGTTGTTTACACAAAAGTAATTCAGGATCAAGTTGTTTAGTTTCCATGTAACTGTGTGGTTTTGAGAGAACTTCTTGGTATTGATTTCTATTTTTTACACCAATGTGTTCTAAGAGTATGATTGGTATAATTTCATTTTTTTTGAATGTACTGAGACTGACATGCTTTATGGCAAAGAATGTTGGAAATCTTACAATACGTTCCATGTGCATGTGAGAAGCATGTATATTCTGTATTTGATGGGTGAAGAATTCTGTAGATGTATATTATGTCCAATTAGTCAAGGGTCAAATTTAAGTCCAGAATTTCTTTTTTAGCTTTCTGCTTTGATCATTTGTCTAATGTTGTCAGTGAGGAGTTGAAGTCCCCAATATTATTGTGTGGCTGTCTTTTTGTAGGTCTAGAATACCTGTTTTATTAATCTGGGCGCTTCAGTGTTAGGTGCTTTTATGTTTAGGATAGTTTATCTTCATGTTGAAATGAATTCATTATCATTATGTAATGTCCTTCTTTGTCCTTTATTACTGTTGTTGTTTTAAGGTCTGTTTTATTTGATATAATAATGATGACTCATCCTTTTTTTGTCTTCCATTCACATGATATATCCTCCTCCAACCCTGTCTTTGAACCAATTAGTGTCATTACAAGTGAGAGGGGTTTCTTGAAGGTAAAAGATGGATGGGTCTTTTTAAAAATCCAATTTGCCACTCTGAAACTTTTAATTGGGAAATTTAGACCATTTACGTTCAAAGTCAATATTG
>NW_016866733.1:0-468 GCF_001698545.2 Rhinopithecus bieti | reverse complement strand
CACATGCACACACATGCACACACGCACACATACACATGCACACACACGCACACATACACATGCACACACACACGCACACACACGCACACACACACATGCACACACACACGCACACATCACACATGCACACACATGCACACACGCACACATACACATGCACACACACGCACACATACACATGCACACATACACAGCACACACATGCACACACACACATGCACACACATGCACACACACACGCACACATACACATGCACACACACATGCACACACACACGCACACATACACATGCACACACACACGCACACATACACATGCACACACACGCACACACATGCACACATACACATGCACACACATGCACACACACACATGCACACACATGCACACACACACGCACACATACACATGCACCCACATGCACACACAGCACACATGCACATACACACGCACACATACACACGCAC
>NW_016866732.1:0-1929 GCF_001698545.2 Rhinopithecus bieti | reverse complement strand
AGGAGAATCACTTGAACCTGGGGGGTGGAGGTTGCAGTGAGCCAAGATCGTACCATTGTACTCCAGCCTGGGTGACAGAATGAGACTCCGTCTCAAAAAAAAAAAAAAAAAAAAAAAAAAATTTCACATGTTTAATAGATGAATAATTTATATATTTCTATAATAATGACCAAAAATGTTTTAAGGGTTTGATTTTATGAAATTGACACTTCAAAGTGCTTTTTAACTCTACTCCCTTTTCCATTTTCAAACCACCTCTGGCAGCAAGAACCACAGTTTGTGTTACAGCGTGCATTGCACGCTCCCGTGAGCCCAGAGCTGCGACGTCCCTGGGCAGAGGCAGAGCCATAGGCAGGGACAGGACCGGCCCAGAGCCCTGGGCTTGAGAACGATTCATAGACTCTTGCCGCTGCTGCAGCCCTCCCGCCGGGCCGAGGGAGGACCTGATTAGTGCCTTCAAGAGTGGCCCAACAGCCACTGGAAAGTGTCTCTGCAGCCCGTCTCTGCATGGCATGTAGTGGGTGACTGTGCTCCACACAGCGGCCGTGTTGAGTGCCCGTTCACCGTGGCCCAGCCTGGGCTTAAGGTCATCTTTTCCCCACAACAACCACGGTAGAGCAGGTGTCACAGCCCCGGTGTACAGAGAAGCGGAATGTCAGAACGCACACGGCACCCACCCTGGAGCCTGTCTCTGGCCAACGGCGCTGTGACAGTGGGCTCACCCCTTTCCTGGGTGGGTGTGGGCCTCACACACACCCACAGGGTCTGCAGCAGAACCAACCCTTCTGAAGCTAACATGGCTCCAAAACCGAGTAACACAACCTCCCAGCCCCGCATGCCTCATCCATAAGAGGGTGATCGCCATGCCCTTCACAGGCTCTCGTGAGGACTGAGTGGCACGATGACACCCTGGGAGCAGTGCCCAGTGGGGTGAGGGCTGGGCACACAGGGGCCACTGCTCCCCTGCACAGCCACTCGCACTGAACTACTGCCATGGCCACGGCTGCTCCCATCAGCAGCACTGCACCATCCCTACTGCTGCTGTCACTAGCAACACTGCCACCGCCGCCACAAGTGCCACTGCCGCCATTAGTGCCACTGCCACCACTGCCACTAGTGCCACTGCCACTGCCGCCACTAGTGCCGCCACCACCCCTGCCTTTTGTCACCGCTCCACTTTTATCACCCGAACTGCCATCTCCACTGCGGCTGCTGCTACAGGTCCTGTCACCGCTGATACCACCGGTGCCACCACATAATACCATCACTAGTAAGACAACCACTGCTGCAGTCGCTGGCCCCACACTGTTCCCACTGTGACTGTCACGAGTACCACCATTGTTGCTGCTGCTACTAGTACTGTCACCATGGCGTCACTGGTCCTCCCACATGACTACATCTCTGAAACCACATCACAAGTACCATGGCCGTCCCTTCACCTCCTGCCACGACTGACCCACGGCGGCTGCGGTCCCCACAATGGCTGGCAGTGAGAGGAGAGAGCGCATGTCTTTGGAAGAGGCGGCCTCTCCAGGCTGTCTCCACCCAGACAGTGACCACGGGATTTCCAGGACTGTCCTGCCAGCCCCGGGCATTGTTAGCCTCATCATGGCCAGGATCATTGTGAATAATTCAGATAATTAAGATCAGTCTCTTCCGAACTCCCGTCTGATGGCTCCCACACTAGCGTCTAATGAGGCCAGTGCAGCGGGTGGATGGGAGCCTGGAGGGGCCAGACGTGGCCCTGTTCCCTGAGAGCTGCGCACCCAGTGCCACCTGCTCCGTGAAGTACAGGGCTGGCTGTGTGGACTGTGGGGTGAGCTCAGGACCCCAGAAGCCCCTGGCCCCATCTTTCCCCACAGCCCTGGAAGATGGACCAGGACAAGCCTCCCGGACTTAACTTCTTCCTTAACCGGGTTTTATTAAATA
>NW_016866731.1:0-838 GCF_001698545.2 Rhinopithecus bieti | reverse complement strand
AACCTGGAAGCATTCCCTTTGAAAACTGGCACAAGACAGGGATACCCTCTTTCACCATTCCTATCCAACATAGTGTTCTGGCCAGGGCAGAAGTTCTGGCCAGGGCATTCAGCAGGATAAAGAAATAAAGGGTATTCAATTAGGAAAAGAGGAAGTTAAGTTGTCCCTGTTTGCAGATGTCATGATTGTGTATTTAGAAAACCCCATCGTCTCAGCCCAGAATCTCCTTAAGCTGATAAGCAACTTCAGCAGTCTCAGGATACAAAATCAATGTGCAAAAATCACAAGCATTCCTATATGTTATGGAATTTTTGCTGGGGAGAAGGAAGTAGACAGGAAATAGTGACCTGAAAATTTATCCTTTGTCCCATATTCAAATTTTCATTTGGGTAACTTAACTGGACACATCCTTTGAGATGCACAGCAGTGCTCATAGTTGGTTTTTTTCCCTCCCTTAAAAGTACTCTAAATTTGGTGAGGATTCTGGATTTTTAAAGAGGGTCTTCAGAGTGATTTTTGGTTGCAGAACTAGTGGAAAGTAGGAAGAGTATGTTTTAATACAGGTTCTAGGCCAAAGTCTGTGGTACCCAGTTCTTTCTGATGTATTATTAATTTTAATTAAAAAATTATTAAAACTTTTTTAATTATTAAAAAATAATCACAAATGTTTGGGAATTTGAGAATAGAGCTGAGTGTCTAGAATCAGAGAACTAATCTTGAGTTTGTATACAGCTTTCCATTTTCTTCTTGCAACCACAAAAGTTTCCTTGTAGATTAAACATTTCCCCTCCGCCGTTTTTTTTTTCTTTTTTTTTTTTTTTTTTTTTTTTTTTTTTGA
>NW_016866730.1:0-838 GCF_001698545.2 Rhinopithecus bieti | reverse complement strand
ATAAAATTATATCATCTGCAAACAAGAATAGTTTGACTTATTTAATTTTAATTTGGATGTTCTTCATTTCTTTCTCTTGTCTGATTGCTCTAGCTTGGACTTCTGGTACTATGTTGAATAACAGTGGAGAAAGTGAGCATCGTTGTTGTATTCCTGATCTTAGAGGAAAGGCCTTCAGGTTTTCCCCATTCGGTATAATACTAGCTATGGGTCTATTGTATATGCATTTTATCATATTGAGATACGATTCTTCTATACCTAGCTTTTTGAGGGTGTTATTCTATTATGAAATGATGTTGAATTCAGTGAATCTCTCTGTAGAAACCCTACAAGTCAGAAGACAGTGGGGCCCAATATTCAATATTTTTAAAGAAAAGAATTTTCAACCCAAAATTTCATATCCAGCCAAATTAAGTTTCACAAGTGAAGGAGAAATAAAATTGCTTACAAGCAAGCAAATGCTGAGGGATTCTGTACCACCAGGCTGCCTTACAAGAACTCCTGAAGGAAGAACTAAATATGGGAAAGAAAACTGGTACCAGCCACTGCAAAAACTTACCAAAATATAAAGACCAGTGACACTATGAATAAACTGAATCAACCAATGTGCAAAATAAGCTAGCATCATGATGACAGGATCAAACTCACATATAACAATATTAACATTAAATGTAAATGAACTAAATGCCCAAATTAAAAGACACAGACTGGCAAGTTGGATAAAGAGTCAAGACCCATAGGTGTGCAGTATTCAGGAGACCCATCTCACATGCAAAGACACATATAGGCTCAAAATAAAGGAATAGAGGAATATTTACCAAGCAAGTGAAAAGCAAAA
>NW_016866729.1:0-2208 GCF_001698545.2 Rhinopithecus bieti | reverse complement strand
TTACTTAAATTCTCCTGCTATGGGCATCTTTCTTAATTTGATCTTGCTTTCTTTCTTTTATTCTTTTCTTTCTTTCTTTTTTCCTTTCTTTCTTTCTTTCTCTCTCTCTCTTTCTCTCCCTCTCTCTTTCTTTCTCTCTCTTTCTTTCTCTCTCTCTTTCTTTTTCCTTTCTTTCTTTCTTTCTTTCTTTCTTTCTTTCTTTCTTTCTTTCTTTTTTTTTCTTTCTTTCTTCCTTCCTTCCTTCCTTCCTTCCTTCCTTCCTTCCTTCCTTCCTTCCTTTTTTTCTTTTCTTTCTTTCTTTCTTTCTTTCTTTCTTTCTTTCTTTCTTTCTTTCTTTCTTTTTCTTTCTTCCTTCCTTCCTTCCTTCCTTTCTTCATCCCTCATTTCGTTCCTTCCTTCCTTCCTTTCTTCCTTTCTTCCTTTCTTCTCTTTCTTCCTCTCTCCCTTTCTTTCTTCTATTACAAATATGGTTAGATTAGGCATCTTTGCATAAATTCTTCTTTTCTTTTAACTTGGTTCTTTTAGAATAATTCTGTCTAAGCACTGATACTGGCTTAAGGCTCTGCTTTTATTCAACAACAATAACTGAGCATCTACTGCTTCAGCTGCTAAATGCCAGAGACACAATGACAAAAATAGTGTCCTGGCCCTCAAAAAGCTCTCTTCTTGTTGATGGAGAGAGATATAGTGACAAATACATTAGAAAACACCATGGTAAACTATAAAACAGATAAAAGCAAATTGCTATAAAGCCCAGACTAACTTGTCTGGGAGGGTGTTTGATTTGCTATATTTCTTTTTAAAAGGTGTGTATGTTCCCTGCCCCAGCAACATATGGGTATACCAGCTTCCTTGCAATCTCTCTGGCCCCAATGTCATTACTAGAGACAAGCAAAGAAGGAAATTCGAAGTTCCCCTAATTGTAATAATGATCATTTATTGAATTCTTATCATGTTCTAAGGGTTTATGTGTCTAATACAATTATCTTAATAACAATGTGAGGTACTTATTATTGTCTTGTTTTATAGAGTAAGAAATAGAAGCTCAAAGATGTAAAATAACATACCAGGGTCACACAGCTCAAAAGTCATGGAACTGAGCTATAAATTCACCCAATTCAGCTACAGAACCAGACTCTCTTCTGTGGCTAATACACCACAATTAGGAGACTCTTTTACAAACTGAAATCTCTTTCTCACTGAGGATGGGCACAGCTGGGCTCTGTCCTCTGTCAGTGTAACCCCTTCTTTCTGGCAAGGGGCTTATTGGAAAGCATTGTCTGGTTCTTGAAGCCTTTAAGACCCGGTTTTACATTTATTAAAATGTATTCTCTCTTTCCTCTTCCCACATAACAGGCCCTCTTCCTAACCCTCATCCCCACCTTCAAGGGTTAAAGCAGTGTTTGTTCAGCAGCCAGCATCTGGATAGCACCTGGAAGCCCATTCTGATATGGCTGTACTACTGGAGTACTCCAGCAGACACAGGGACGAGCACATTCTCCAGCTCCTTATTATGGCTCAGTGTGATCTTCATAGACGTCATATTTGTCCCTCCTTTGACCTTTCTATTTCCAGTCACTACAGTAATTGTATACAAAAAAAAAGTATATATGAGCTTACATATATAAAAACACATAAACATTCTCACAAATGCTTCCTAGGTATGGAATAATAATAAGAATAGTTAGCAACCAATCTGCATCTAAATCGGAAAAAAAAACATTGTCTTTGTTTGGGCTCCCAAGAAATAGTTCCTGAGACAGGGGCTCATGGGCAAGTGACTTACTAAGGAAATACTCCCAGGAGAAACCAGTAAGAGAGTGTGGGAATCAGGACAGGGAAATGGGAAAAGCTGAGCAAGGGTGTGATTTAAGGTGAAGCTTCTGCTTCAGCCTGATCCCCCCAGGGACGCTCTGGAGTGGTAATTACACCTCAGAGTTTGTCTCAGTCTAAGTAAGGGAGCTGAACTTTGGTACTCCTGTGCCAGCCAGTCACTGGCTTTGGAAAGAGATGTACACTCAGGGCACATTTGGCTCTCCAGACTTGGGCAAAGCAAATCCAGTAGCCCTTGGGGACTCCTCTGAAAAGGATCACAGCTCCTAGGAGAAAAGCAGGAAGAAGTGGGGGGTGGGTGTGCTGAACCTTTAAAAGGCATCCTGCAGCCGGGCGCGGTGGCTCAAGCCTGTAATCCCAGCACTTTGGGAGGCC
>NW_016866728.1:0-800 GCF_001698545.2 Rhinopithecus bieti | reverse complement strand
ACCGCGCCCAGCTAGTTTCCTGACTTTTAATAATCGCCATTCTAACTGGCATTAAATAGTATCTCATTGTGGTTTTGATTTACATTTCTCTAATAACCAGTGATGATGAGCTTTTCCATATATTTGTTGGCCACATATATGTCTTCTTTTGAGAAGTGTCTGTTCATATCCTTCACCCACTTTTTGATGGGGTTGTTTGTTTTTTCTTGTAAATTTGTTTAAGTTCCTTGTAGATCGATTCTGGATATTAGCCCTTTGTCACAGGGGTAGATTGCAAAAATTTTCTCCCATTCTGTAGGTTCCCTGTTCACTCTGATGATAGTTTCTTTTGCCATGCAGAACCCCTTTAGTTTAATTAGATAAATCATTCTACTATAAAGACACATGTACACGTATGTTTGTTGCAGCACTATTTACAATAACAAAGACTTAGAACCAACCCGAATGCCCATCAATGATAGACTGGATAAAGAAAATGTGGCACATATACACCATGGAATACTATGCAGTCATAAAAAGAATGAGTTCATGTCCTTTGCAGGGACATGGATGAAGCTGGAAACCATGATTCTCAGCAAACTAACACATGAACAGAAAACCAAACACTGCATGTTCTCATTCATAAGTGGGAGTTGAACAATGAGAACACATGGACACAGGGAGGGGAATATCACATATTGGGGCCTCTTGGGGGATTGGGGCCTAGGGGAGGGAGAGCATTAGGACAAATACCTAATGCATGTAGGGCTTAAAACCTAGATGACGGATTGACAGCTGAAGCAAACCACCATGGCAAATAT
>NW_016866727.1:0-836 GCF_001698545.2 Rhinopithecus bieti | reverse complement strand
TAAAATACAAAAAATTAGCTGGGCGTGGTGGTGCACACCTGTAATCCCAGCTACTCGGGAGGCTGAGGCAGGAGAATCACTTGAACCCAGGAGGCGGAGGTTGCAGTGAGCCAAGATCATCCCACTACACTCTAGCCTGGGTGACAAAGTAAGGCTGTCTCAAAAAAAAAAAAAAATTTAAGATTTATTTAAAACTTGCTAGTAATTAGACAATACCATATGCAAATATCTTAATATACAGCTATCATATTTTTCTTGCAATGTTCTTTATACATACTTGACAGCAGTCCAGCCCACCACAACCATTCCTTAAGATATGCATGGCCACCTTGACCTGTGAATGAAGAAATATTTCACATCTTTGAAGACTGTAAGACTCCTATAAATTATGATAACTATTAATAATGACAGATTTTTAAATATCTCAGTTGCTACTTTAAATAAAGGTTTCTGCATGACTCGGGATTTCTCTGACAATTTCTTAATGATTGTCTTGCCAAGGTGAATGAATCCTTTACAAGCATATCCATCATGAACAGTGAGAACACCTCTCAGGACCAAGCATCAGGGACTAGGGGAACAAGCAGGAGATGCTGACAGTTTCTCCTCTGTCCACTAAACCCCACAGAGGCTATCATTTCATGTTTTTATGACTGCTGAATTAGGTTTAGCCACAGAGATGGCACAGGGAAGAGAGAAAGGTGCCAAAGCAGGTCTCCTCATGAGGTCCAATCAGGGCTAAAAATGAAGCCAGGGTAGAATGATGGAATGTGATCATAATGCCACTTAACACTGGGAGCTACCATGAGTGTCCCTGATAGAAGAGTGTGGCGGGG
>NW_016866726.1:0-2204 GCF_001698545.2 Rhinopithecus bieti | reverse complement strand
GGATTCACAGAAATCTTCTTTCCACTTTTATCTGAAGATATTTCCTTTTCACCATAGTCGAGAATGTACTCCCGAAGGTTCCTTCATGGATCCGTGCATGACAGTTTCCAAGCTGCGTAATGTAAAGAAAGCTTTATCTTTGTGAAATGATTACACACATCATAGAGTATTTTCCTAGAAAGCCTCTTTCCAATTTCTGTCTGAGGCTATTTCCCTTTTCACCATCGGCATCAGCACTCTCCCGAATGTCACCTGGTACCTGTTTCTCCAAAAGAATTTTCCCGACGCTGTATGAGAAGAGAGGTATAACACTGTGACGGGAATGCACAAGTTACAAAGGAGTTCCTTGAAAGCCTCTCTCAAGTTTCGGTCGGGACATATTTCCTTTTTCACTGTTAGGTTCAAAGTGCTCCCGAATATCCCATCACACACTAAACATAAACAGGGCTAGAAAACAGTGCAATTAAAAGAGAGGCTTAACTGAATGGGAGGAATTAAGATGAAACACAGCAGTTTCACAGAAAGCTACCTTCTGGATATTACCTGAGCATATTTCTTTCTCCATATTCTAAGGATCGTTCCCAAATGTCCTTCCTCAGATTCCACAGAAACAGTGATTTCAAGCTGCTCCATCCAAAGAAAGGTTTAAGTCTAGGCGACGAATATAAACGCTGCAAACAGTTGTTCCGAAAGTTTCTCTGTAGGTTTCATCAGAAGACGTTTCCTTGCCCAATACAAGCCTCTGGGCATCACTAAATATCCCTTCACAGATCCTTCAAAGACAGAGTTTTGAAACTGGGCAACATAGAGTAAGCATTAACTCTGTGAAGTGAATGCACATATCAGAGAACAGATTCTTGGAACGCTTCTTCCTCGATTTTATTTCAGTATATTTCACTACTTGCCATAGTTTTCAAGGCGTTCCGATATATCACTTTTTCCGTTTCACAGGAACAGTGTTCAATCACTACCTTGTGAGAAAAGAGGTATAACACTCTGTGGAATGCATACATCACAAAGTAGTTTCTCAGAAAGCTTCTATCCAGTTTTTATCTGAAGATATCTCCTCTTTCACCGTAGGCCTGAATGTGGTCCCAAATGTCCCTTCGCGGATCTGTGCATGACAGAGTTTCCAAATTGCGTAATATAATTAGGGTTTTAACTGTGTGAGACGAATAAATATGTCTAACACCAAGCAGTTTCACAGAAATTTACTTTCCAGTTTTGTCTGAGGATATTTCCTTTTCACCATAGTCATCACTATACTCCCGAATATCCCTTGGTAGGTTTTTCTCCAAAAGGGATACCGGAACACTCTAGGAAAAGAAAGGGTATTTCTGTGAGTGGAATGCACACATCACAAAGCAGCTCCTCAGAAAGCTTCTCTCCAGTTTCCATCTGAAGACGTTTCATTTCTCACCATTAGCCTCAAACCCTCCAGAATATTCCTATGCAGACTAAACAAAAACAGAGTTATGCTACAGCTCAATGAAAAGAGAAGCTTAAATGCATGAGCGAAATTCACGTGACACAGGGCAGTTTCACACAAAGCTTCCTTCTGCTTTCTCTCCGAGGTTATTTCTTTTTCAGGATATTCTAAAGAGCGTTTCCACATGTCCTTTCTCAGATTCCACAGGAACAGTGATTTCCAACTGCTCAATCCAAACAATGATTTAACTCTATGAGATGAATACAAACATCACAAAAGAGATTCGCAGAAAGCTTCTCTCCGGTTTTCGATTTAAGACCTTTCCTTGCCTCACACAGGCCTCCGATCGCCACTCGTTATCCCTTCACAGAACCCGCAAAGACTGACTTTCAAAATGGGAAATGCAGAGTAAGCTTTATCTCTGTGAAAAGAATGGAGATGTCGGAGGACTGTTTCTTTGTGTGCTTCTTTCTGTTTTTCCTTGGACGACATTTCACTTCTTACCATAGTCTTCAATGTGCTTGGAATATCACTCTTTTGGTTTTACAGTAACATTGTTCATACTCCGCCTTATGAGAAGAAAGTTATAACTCCCTGATTGGAATGCACACATCACCAAGCCGTTTCTCAGAAAGCTTCTCTCCACTCTTTATCAGAATATAATTCCTGTTTCACCAGAGACCCGAATGTGATCCAAAATATCCCTTCGTGGATCCAACCACGAGGGAGTTTCCAAGCTGGATAATGTAAAGAAAGCTTCATCTATGTGAGATGA
>NW_016866725.1:0-942 GCF_001698545.2 Rhinopithecus bieti | reverse complement strand
GAAAGAAAAAAAGAAATGGAATTGCAAATAGCAAATACATCCTAAAAGCACGAATTTATTGAATTGTTACTGAATGCTCTTTTTTTTTTTCTTGAGACGGAGTTTCGCTCTTGTTGCTCAGGCTGGAGTACAGTGGCGCAATCTCGGCTCACCGCAACCCGCCTTCCAGGTTCAAGCAATTCTCCCGCCTCAGCCTCCCAAGTAGCTGGGATTACCGGCATGCACCACCATGCGAGGCTAATTTTGTATTTTTAGTAGAGATGGGTTTTTCCACGTCAGTCAGGCTGGTCTCGAACTCCCAGCCTCAGGTGATCCACCCGCCTTGGCCTCCCAAAGTGCTGGGATTACAGGCATGAGCCACCGCGCCCAGCGATTTTTGCATTTTTATAGAGATGGAGTTTTGCCATGTTGCCCAGGCTGGTCTTGAACTCTTGGGTTCAAATGATCTGCCCACCTCGGCCTCCTACAGGGCTAAGATTACAGGTAAGAGCCACTGTGCCCAGCCTAAATGTCCTCTGTTCACAAGGACATTAGTCATGCTGGATTAGGGCTCACCCTAATGACCTAATTTTAATTTTATTACTTCTGTCAAGACCCTATTTCCAAATAAGGTCACATTCCGAGGTACTAGGGGTTAGGACTTCAACATCTTTTTTTGAGGAAACACAATTCGACTCATAGCTCCCTGCTTCCAGGAGTGGACTCAAGTGGCCAGATTTATGCTGGGGAGGACCAGGAATGTCATACTTTATTTATTTATTTATTTATTACTTTTTGAGACAGAGTCTAGCTCTGTCACCCAGGCTGGAGTGCAGTGGCACCATCTTGGCTCACTGCAACCTCTGCCTCCCGGGTTCAAGCTCTTCTCCTGCCTCAGCCTCCCGAGTAGCTGGGATTACAGG
The DNA here is from genome assembly GCF_001698545.2 of Rhinopithecus bieti. NCBI lineage: Eukaryota > Metazoa > Chordata > Mammalia > Primates > Cercopithecidae > Rhinopithecus > Rhinopithecus bieti. The sequence continues at coordinate 40 of NW_016866725.1, read as the reverse complement.
CATGGGCCACCAAGCCTGGATAATATTTGTATTTTTTTTT
>NW_016866724.1:0-486 GCF_001698545.2 Rhinopithecus bieti | reverse complement strand
CCCTCAGATAAAACTAGAAAGAAGATTTCTGAAATTCTGCTTTGTGAAGTGGGCATTTCTCTCACAGAGTTATACCTTTCTTTTCTTTGCACAGTGTGGAAACACTGTTTGTGTAAAATCTACAAAGGGGTATTTTGGAGTGCACTGAAGCCAAAAGTGAAGAAGTAAGTATCTTCAGATAAAAACTAGAAAGACACTTTCAGAGGAACTGCTTTGTCATGTGTGCACTCATCTCGCAGACTTAAACCTTTCCTTATATTGCACAGTTCTGAATCACTGTCTTTGACAAATCCATGAAGGAACATTTGGGGTGAATTGAGGCCTTGGTGAACAAGGAAATATCTTCAGATGAAAACTGGAAAGAAGCTTTCAGAGAAACTGTTCTGTGATGTGTGCATTCACCTCATAGAGTTCTTTTTATTGAGCAGCTTGGAATCACTGTTTTGTGGAATCTGAGAAGGGATATTTTGGAGTGCATTGAAACCT
>NW_016866723.1:0-929 GCF_001698545.2 Rhinopithecus bieti | reverse complement strand
CTAGAAAGAAACTATCTGTAAAGCTACTTTGTGGTTGGTTGATTCTTCTTAGAGTTAAATATTTCCTTTAATTCAACAGGTTGGAAACAATCTTTTTGGAAACTTTGCAAAGGGACATTTGGGAACCCATTGGGGCATACAGGGAAAAACACAATATGCCCAGGTAAAACCTAGTAGAAAGCTTTCTTTGAAATTGCTTTGTGATGTGCAGATTCAGTTGGAAATGCTCTTTTGGATAATATGCAAAGGGATTTTGCAGAGCCCATTGAAGCCCATAAGGAGAAATGAAGTATTTGGAGGATCTGCAAAGGAACATTTCAGAGCCCAGTGAAGCTTAAAGGGGAAAAGCAAATATCCCCCAATTAAAAGTAGAAAGAAGCAATCTGGGAAACTGCTTTGTGATGTGTGGATTCATCTCACAGAGTTAAAACTTTCTTTTGATTCAGCAGGTTGGAAACACTCTTTTGGGAGAATCTGCAATGGGAAATTTGGGAGCCCTTTGAGGCCTATGAAAAAAAATAATAAATGAGTATCCCCAGTTAGAAACTAGAGATAAACTATCTCTGAAACTGCTTTGTGGTGTGTGGATTCCTCTTAAAGAGATAAATCCTTTTATGTTGTTTTTTTTGATTCAGCACGTTGGAAACGTTATTTTTGGAGAAACTGTGAAGAAAGATTTGGTAGCTTATTGAGGTCTATGGGGAAAAGCAGAATATCCTCAGATAAAAACTTGAAAGAAGCTATCTGTGCAACTGCTTTGTTATGTGTGTATTCATCTCACAGAGTTACACTTTTCTTTTGATTCAGCATATTAGAAACTCTCTTTCTGGAGTATCTGCATAGGGGCATGTAGGAGGACTTTGAGGCCTATGGGGAAAAATTGAATATCCCCAGAAAAAGCTACAGAAAATTATCTGTAAAACAACTTT
>NW_016866722.1:0-480 GCF_001698545.2 Rhinopithecus bieti | reverse complement strand
AACACAACACAAAGTCGTTTCTCAGAAAGCTTCTTTCTAGTTTTATTTGAGGATATTTGCTTTATCACCATAGGCCTTACAGGACTCCCAAGTATCCCTTGGCAGATTCCACAAAATAGTGTTAGCACACTGCTCCATGGAAAGTAAGGTGTAACTCTGTGAGATGAATTGACACATCACAAAGCAGTTTCTCAGAAAGCTTCTTTTTGTTTTATCTGAGGATATATCCTTTGTCACCACAGGCTTCCATGCACTCTCAAATATTGCAGATTCCACGAAAAAAGTGTTATCCAACTGCTCAATGAAAAGAGCAGTGTAACTCTCTAGGATGAAATCATACATCACAAAGCAGCTTCTCAGAAAGTTTCCTTCTAGTTTTTATCTGAAGATACTTCCTTCTTCACTGTAGGCTTCACTGCATTCCCAAATATCCCTTTGCAGATTCCAGGGAAACTGTGTTAGCAAACTACTCCTTGAATA
>NW_016866721.1:5992-6828 GCF_001698545.2 Rhinopithecus bieti | reverse complement strand
CCCTAGAAAAGTCCTTACATTCTAGCAGGGAAGATAGATCTTGAGAGGTCAAGATCTTTAACCTGAACAAGCTTAGACCTTTTATTTGCTCTAAATATTGAGTGCCCAGTCTGTGCCTAGTGGTGGGTTAGTTGCTGGGTACTGTGCTGACCACACCTGGTCATGCAAACACGTAATAACGTATATTGATAGAAAGTTTTACTGCCCTCAAACCACAGATCTCCTTTCATCCTCATGCCACCCTACAAGCTCTCAAAGGCAAAGGGGTTTGCTCAGGCTCACCATGCTGAGCGTCTGGACTGCATCCCAGGTCATCTTGCAGTCTAGAGCTCTTTCAATTATATCACTTTGTTGCTTACTACAGCAGATGTTTTCATTCTGTTGAACTAACCTATATGCACCTTCCCAGACATTATATTGGAAGCAAGAACTGTGAAGAGGCAGGAGCTGAGAGAATTCACTGTGTTGATGTGTGGCAGCAGCTACTCCCAGGTTCCCAGGGCAGCATCCAGTGTTGGTGGTGTCTGCAAGGCAATCGCAGCATCAGTGTTGGGCTGCAGCAACAATGGTGTCTTCACTGCCTTAGTTTTGTTGCATGATTAGGAACATTGTATAGCCTACAATCCAGATACTCTAGGCTTCCTGAAGATATTCTGAACTACCAATATTCATTTTAGTAAATTCTTTTCTGTGTGTTCTTAAATCAACCAGATTTGGTTTATGTTGCCTGAAACTACACACTGTGACTGCTATGCTTACAAAATCCTTTGTCCTCATTTACTAGCAGGATAGGCAAAGTTTTCTTTCTTTTTTTTTTTTTTTTTTTTTTTTTTTTT
>NW_016866721.1:0-2336 GCF_001698545.2 Rhinopithecus bieti | reverse complement strand
TTATGGAAGACAGTATGGCGATTCCTCAAGGATCTAGAACTAGAGATACCATTTGACCCAGTCATCCCATTACTGGGTATATACCCAAAGGATTATAAATCATGCTGCTATAAAGACACACGCACACGTATGTTTACTGTGGCACTGTTCACAATAGCAAAGACTTGGAACCAACCCAAATGTCCATCAATGACAGACTGGATTAAGAAAATGTAGCACATATACACCATGGAATACTATGCAGCCATAACAAAGGATGAGTTCACGTCCTTTGTAGGGATATTGATGCAGCTGGAAACCATCATTCTCAGCAAACTATCGCAAGAATAGAAAACCAAACACTGCATGTTCTCACTCATAGGTGGGAATTGAACAATGAGAACACTTGGACACAGGAAGGGGAACATCACACACCAGGGCCTGTTGTGGGGTGGGAGGAAGCGGGAGGGATAGCATTAGGAGATAAACCTAATTTAATTGACAAGTTAATGGGTGCAGCACACCAACATGGCACATGTATACATATGTAACAAACCTGCACATTGTGCACATGTACCCTAGAACATACAGTATAATAAAAAAAATTAAAAAAAAAAAAAGCAGGCGCTGCACCACCTCCAGTTGTGGTGCATCCAAAGTGACAAATACCAATACTTTGCTTATCTGATGAGAGCCTGATTTGAAGAACGTAAGAATGAAAAAGATATGATGAAGGCCACCCAGCTGCTGAAGGAGGCTGAGGAAGAATTCTGGTACTGTCAGCATCCACAGCCATACATCTTCCCTGACTCTCCTAGGGGTGCCTCTTATGTGACATATGAGTGCTACAAGGTACCAGAATGGTGCTTAGAAGACTGGCATCCTTCTGAGAAGGCAGTGTATCCTGATTACTTTGCCAAGAGAAAATGGTGGAAGAAACTGCGGAGGGAAAGCTGGAAATGAGAGGTTAAGCAGCTGCAGAAGCAAATGCCACCTGCCCAAAAGGAAGGTGATTTGCCCCCACTGTGGTGGCATATTGTGACCAGACCCCGGGAGCAGCCCATGTAGACAGAGAGAGAGAGAGACCTCATCTTTCATGCTTACGCGTGAAATACATTACAGAACATACACTTGCTCTAATAAAAAATCTGTGAAATGGGGGGAAAAAAAAGAAAGCTTGCCAACCCCTACAGCTAGTATTATGTTTAATGATGAAACTAGATTGTTTCCCCTGAAAATCAGAAACCAGGAAAGGAGGTCTCCTCTCACCACCCTATTCAGCATCATACTAGAAGTCCTAGCTAAGATGATAAGATAAGAATAAAAAAATTAAACAGATAAGGAAAGAAGAAATAAAACTGTCTTTGTTTGCAAATGTGATGCTTGTCCATGTTGAAAATCCCAAAGAACTGACCAAAAAACAAAAAACAAAAACAAAAAAGTCTTGAAATGAACAAGCAATTATAGCAAGATTGCAGGATACAAGGTTAATACAAAAAATTTAATTGCTTTCTTATATACCCACAAGGAAAAAAATGGATTATAAAATTAAAAATACATCATCTATGTCAGCACCAAAAAATTGAAATACTTAGGTTCTAATCTAATAAATAAAATAAATACAGAATCTATTTAGGGAAAACAAGCCTGATTAAAAAATCAAATATCTAAATAAATGGAAATGTATTCCATGTTCACGGATAGGAAGACCCAATATTGTGAAGATGTCAATTATTTCCAACTGATCTATAGATTGAATGTAATCTTGATCAAAATCCTAACAAGTTATTTTGTGAATATCAAAAAAAGATTTAAAGTTTATATGGAAAGGCAAAAGACAAGATAATCAACACAATACTGAAAAAGAAGCACAAAGTCAAAAGGCTGATATTACCTGACTTTAACACTGCTAATAAAGGTACAGTAATCAAGACAACACGATATTGGAGGAAGAACAGACAAATAAATCAGTGGAACATAAAAGAGTCCAAAACAGACCCATGCAAGACAGACCACCTATCTTTGACAAAGGAGCAAAGGAGATTCAATGAAGAAATAGTAGATTTTTAGGCAAAGCATGGTGGCTCACACCTGTAATCCCAGCACTTTGGGAGGCTGAGATAGGAGGGTGGCTTGAGCCCAGGAGTTTGAGACCAGCCTGGGCAATATAGTAAGACTGTGTAACTAAAAACTAAAGTTTTTTAATTAGCCAGGCATGGTAGTACACACCTGTAGTCCCAGCTACTCAGGAGGTTGATGTGAGAGAATCACTTGAGCCTGGGAGGCAGAGGCTGCAGTGAGCTGACACCACACCACTGCACCCAGCCTGGGCAACAGTCTAAGAATCTGTCTCAAAA
>NW_016866720.1:0-1929 GCF_001698545.2 Rhinopithecus bieti | reverse complement strand
ATGTTATGGAGGAAATGTTCCACAAAGGCAAAAGTGCCCATGAAAATCATCATGCAGCTCTGGTTGGTACCTTGAAATTTGCCATCATGGGAATGTTGACACCACAAAAATCAGGAAGTGCTACCAAACGGGGCTTGAATTTTTGTTTTGCTAGCAACATTTTTTTCTGTAAAGGGCCAGATTAGTAAATATTTTGGACTTTGCCAATCATACGGTTGTGTTACAACGACTCAACTCTGCCATCTTAGTACAAAAGCAGCCACAAACGTTACATAAATAATAGACATGACTGTGCTCCAATAAAGCGTAGTTTGCCATAGTTTGCCAAACCCTGGTCTAGACTTAAAGTGATCGAGAAAAATGTTAATATTGCAGATTAAATGTAATGGTGGGCAGTGTCTATAGCTGTTACCTTGTAACTAGCACAAAAATGTGACTTTATTTGAAAGTCTTTCCCTGATCAGCAAAGAATTTGCTCATATCATTGACTAAGTCAAGTTCTGATATATGTCTTCTTTATTTCACTTTCATCTTATTCCTGAATGTAACCAAAACTATCAACCCACATTCATGTTAATACTATACCGGGAAAGCCTATTTGTCAAGCAAGTTACCATTGTGGGCAACTGAAGCTTAATCCCATGGAGCAGCTCTGTGAAATGATGCAAACCACACATCTTAGAGTTACCCCACCGAGGGGCAAGGGAGCAAGGCTGTTTATACACCAACTCCTGGAAGTCATTAGCTGACTACTGTTCCCAGAGGGTGTTAATTCCTTGGCACTTTCAGCCTTCTGGGAACACTGGCAGCTGAAGCTTTTTGCAGTTTAAGGAAAAAGTCCTCAGAAACAGTGACGCGGGATAATGACCCCTGAAAAGTCCACCCCACTCTAAGAGATACGAGTGGGGCACTGGCAGTGCATGCTGTACCCTTGGAGGTGAGAGTCTAGAGGAAGATTGTCCAGGCTGATATGGTGGTTGTGCCCTAAAAATGCTGTGTTCCACCTATTCATCTCTCTCTCCCTCCCACTGCCAGACCCCTGGCAACAACTGACTTTATGACTGCCTCCATAGTTTTGCTTTTCCAGAATGTCATATAGTTGGAATCATGTAATATGAAATCTTTTCAGATTGGATTCTTTCTTAGCAATATATATTTAAGCTTCCTGAATGTCTTTTCATGGCTGGATAGCACTTTTTAAAAAATTTCTTTTCCTTCTCTCTCTCTCTCTCTCTCTCTCTCTCTCTTTCTTCCCTCCCTCCCTCCTTTCCTTCCTTTTTTCTCTCTCTCTTTCTTGCTTTCTTGCTTTCTTTCTAGTTTTGCTCTTTGTTGCCCAGGCTGGAGTGCAGTGGCATGATCTCGGCTCACTGCAACCTCCACTTCTCAGGTTCAAGTGATTCTCCTGTCTCAGTCTCCTGAGTAGCTGGGGTTACAGGCACCTGCCACCACGCCAGGCTAATTTTGGTGTTTTTAGCAGAGACAGAGTTTCACCATGTTGGCCAGGCTGATCTCGAATTGTTGACCTCAAGTGATCCACCCGCCTCGGCCTCCCAAAGTGCTGGGATTACAGGCGTGAGCCACCACTCCCAGCCTATTTATTTATTTTTAAATTTTCTTTTTGAGACAGAGTTTCACTCTGTCGCCCAGGCTGGAGTGCAGTGGCGCAATCTCGGCTCACTGCAACTTCTGCCTCCCAGGTTCAAGTGATTCTTTTGCCTCAGCCTCCCCAGTAGCTGGGACTACAGGTGTTTGCCACCAAGTCTGGCTAATTTTTTCGTATTTTTAGTAGAGATAGGGTTTCACCATGATGGCCAGGCTGGTATCGAATTCCTGGCCTCAAGTGATCCACCCATCTCAGCCTCCCAAAGTGCTGGGATTATAAGTGTGAGCCACTGTGCCTGGCTATTTATTTATTTATTTATTTATTTA
>NW_016866719.1:0-2200 GCF_001698545.2 Rhinopithecus bieti | reverse complement strand
CACAGCAGTCTGAGATCTAACTGCAAGGCAGCAGCGAGGCTGGGGAGGGGCGCCCGCCATTGCTGAGGTTTAAGTAGGTAAACAAAGTGGCCAGGAAGCTTGAACTGGGTGGAGCCCATCGCAGCTCAAGGAGGCCTGCCTGCCTCTGTAGACTCCACTCCTGGGGACAGGGCATAGCCAACAAAAGGCAGCAGAAACCTTTGCAGAAACAAATGTCCCTGTCTGACAGCTTTGAAGAGAGTAGTGGTTCTTCCAGCACAGACTTTTGGATCTGAACAGACAGACTGCCCGCTCAAGTGGGTCCCTGAACCCTGAGTAGCCTAACTGGGAGACATCTCCACTAGGGGCAGACTGACACCCCACAGCTCACAGGGCCGGGTACACCTCTGAGATGAAGCTTCCAGAGGAAGGATCAGACAGCAACATTGGCTGTTCAGCAATATTCACTCTTCTGCAGCTTCTGCTGCTGATACCCAGGCAAAGAGAGTCTGGAGTGGACCTCAAGCAAACTCCAACAGACCTGCAGCTGAGGGTCCTGACTGTTAGAAGGAAAACTCACAAACAGAAAAAACATCCACACCAAAACCCCATCTGTACGTCATCATCATCAAAGATCAAAGGTAGATAAAACCACAAAATCAGGAAAAGCTGTGCAGAAAAGCTGAAAATTCTAAAATCAGAGTGCCCTCCCCTCCAAAGGAATGAAACTCCTTGAGAGCAATGGAACAAAGCTGGACAAAGAATAACTTTGACCAGTTGAGAGAAGAAGGCTTCAGACAATCAAACTTCTCAGAGCTGAAGGAGGAAGCACGAACCCAGCACAAAGAAATTAAAACCTTGAAAAGAGATTTGACAAATGGCTACAATGACAATTTTCTATAATGAAATCATTAAGAACAAGAACAGCTCTGTGAAAACCCTCATGTCTGAGGTGTGGGCCACTCTGAGTTCACCAAATGTTCAACACCATAACTTAGAGACACCTAAACTGCAAATCACGACAACAAGTTGATGAGTGTACTCTGTGGACAGTTTTCTCAAGATGTCAGAACAAGACTATCAATCATGATGAGACTCTTACCTCTCTTAATTTGTTCTTGCTTATGCCTGCCTTCTTTGCTTCCCAGAATAATGCTGTACTTAGGATTTCACAAGAAGTAGCTTCTGAGAGTATGTTAACAGTGTCAGATATACCACGTCAACCACACTTTTTTTTTTTTTTTTAAGATGGAGTTTCTCTCTTGTTGCCCATGCTGGAGGGCAATGGCACAATCTTGGCTCACCACAACCTCCACCTCCTGGATTCAAGTGATTCTCCTGCTTCAGCCTCCCTAGTAGCTGGGATTATAGGCATGTGCCACCACACTCGGCTAATATTGTAATTTTAGTAGAGACGGGGTTTCTCCATGCTGGTCAGGTTGGTCTTGAACTCCTGACCTGAGGTGACCCACACGCCTCAGCTTCCCAAGGTCCTGGGATTACAGGCATGAGCCACCGCACCTGGCCCACTCATTTTACATAACAAGAGATCCTTTAGTCCACCCCAAAGCTGAGGTTAGCTGCATTTTAACACAACTTTTCCTCAAATGTATCAAGTTTTTTTTTTAGGCTTCCACTTCTATACTTGCCTATTCTTCTCACTCCCTGTTTTAATTTAACATAGACATGCAATGCTAGAAAATAGAATTGCTCTCTACCAGCTTAACAGAGGGGAGCCTGTGCAGTTTCTGACACTTCTTGTTGCACATGGATAAATACATCGGGTATTGTAGAGACTCAGCTGTAAAATCAACAAATGTGCTGCCTGGTTAAAATGACTAGACTCCTCTGGCTTCTTCTTTGATCTATTCTATTGTAGTTGGTTTGCATCTTGCTTAAGGTGCATATACCAAACTCTTGATATTTTCGTCCTGATAGTCATACTGGTAGTCTCCCTCATGTGGTGCAATCAACAAACATTTTATTTGTGTGGGTGCAAGACAGTGGGTGCAGCCCAACGAGTGAGAGCCGAAGCAGGATGAGGCATCGCCTCACCCAGGAAGCTCAAGGGGTAAGGGAATTCCCTTTCCTAGCCAAGGGAAACCGTGACACACAACACCTCGAAAATCGGGTCACTCCCACCCAATACTGCACTTTACCGAGGGTCTCAACAAATGGCACACCAGGAGATTATATCCCGTGCCTGGCTTGGAGGGTCCCA
>NW_016866718.1:0-285 GCF_001698545.2 Rhinopithecus bieti | reverse complement strand
CAAAAAACTGGGTATACAAGGAACATACCTCAACATAATAAAAGCCATATATGACTGGCCCACAGATAGTATCATACTGAATGGGGAAAAACTGAACATTTTTTCTCTAAGGTCTGGAACATGACAAGGATGCTCATGTCCACCACTTTATTTGACATATTAATAGTACTGGAAGTCCTAGCCAGAGCAGTCAGACAAGAGAAAGAAAGAAAGGCCATCCACGTCAGAAAGGAGTAAGTCAAATTATGCTTGTTTTCAGATGATATGATCTTCTATTAGGAAAAG
>NW_016866717.1:0-801 GCF_001698545.2 Rhinopithecus bieti | reverse complement strand
TGCAGAAATACACTAAGAGATAGTGGTGACATGAACCTAAGTTTATGACGATGAATTTGAAGAGAAACTCTAGACCTTGCCTTAGAAAACAACATAGAAAATACTTGGTTCTTCAGGAACACAATGCCCACAGACAAACTTCACAAGAAACAGAATTTGCACATAGACAGATGTATATATCACTGCTGACTTGGATGAAATATATGCATATACGTCCATTTACAGATGGATTCTTTTTTTTTTTTTTTTTGAGACAGAGTCTCACTCTGTCGCCCAGGGTGGAGTGCAGTGGCACGATCTCGACTCACTGCAAGCTCCGCCTCCCAGGTTCACGCCATTCTCCTGCCTCAGCCTCCAGAGTAGCTGGGACTACAGGCGCATGCCACCACTCCTGGCTAATTTTTTGTAATTTTTTTGGTAGAGCTGGGGTTTCACCGTGTTAGCCAGGATGGTCTCCATCTCCTGACCTCGTGATCTGCCCGCCTCGGCCTCCCAAAGTGCTGGGATTACAGGCGTGAGCCACTGCGCCCGGCCTACAGATGGATTCCTTCATCACTGAAAGAAAAAGTGCACTTCAGATGTAAACTATAAGTATATTCACCTACAAATTTACCTATACCAGACAGTTTTACCTGCTATGTTTGAAAGGTAAAGAAGTTGCTTGATTTACTACTTTAAACTTATGAGTTCATTTTAAATTGCTATTAATGAAATGGAAATTATTTGAACTTGAACAGACAGGTTAGGATATTTGATGTTGCTTGGTAGCTTTTCTCATACAGATGTATTTTGTACATTAAG
>NW_016866715.1:0-744 GCF_001698545.2 Rhinopithecus bieti | reverse complement strand
CATTATATACTCTGATATCCTCTATTTTATTTTTTCTATCTCTTTTCTTCAAGCTAACCATTAGGAAATTGTTTTAATGGCCCACTATGTTACAACTCAACATTAGAGAAATATGGCTCTAGAATATGCATGCAGACAAACAATTCCAAAAGATAGAGATACAGTATTTTGTATTTACCATGGCAAACCCAATTGTTTAGAAAACTCTGTAGCATAGATTAGCTGTCCAACATCCACTAGTTGAATGGATTAATGGATGGCTGGAATAAATGTTTTAATCACTCCCAAACTTTTTACAAGTCATCAGGAAAAGTTTTGCTACAGAGGGAAGACTTAAGAAAGATGTGAAAGATTAGCTGTGTTTTTCAGAGAAAATTATTACCTAACTGCCTGTAATGATAGAGGCATGAGAAAACATGGAATGTTTGAGATGTAACAAGTAAATCAGAATGACTACCACTTTCCAAGGTGATGAACTCATTCAGCCCCTTAGCTTTAAAAAGATTTATTGTATTATTATTATTATTATTATTATACTTTAAGTTCTAGGGTACATGTGCACAACGTGCAGGTTTGTTACATATGTATACTTGTGCCATGTTAGTGTGCTGCACCCATCAACTCATCATTTACATCAGGTATAACTCCCAATGCAATCCCTCCCCCATCCCCCCTTCCCATAATAGGCCCCGGCATGTGATGTTCCCCTTCCAGAGTCCAAGAGATCTCATTGTTCAATTCCCA
>NW_016866714.1:0-837 GCF_001698545.2 Rhinopithecus bieti | reverse complement strand
TATATATATATATATATACAATTTAAAATCAAAAGATACAGCAGGATATATAGTGAAAAGATTCTTGCTAAAAGTCTTCCTTTGACAATACCAAATGTTTGCAAAGATGTTGGGCAACTAACTGGAGCTCTCATACACACATGAGGGGAGTGTAAATTGGTACAAACACTTGGAAAAACTGCTCGGAAATAACTACTAAAACTAAACATACTTTTACCTTATGATCTAGTAATTTCTCAGAAGTGACTGCTTGTAGTTCTATGAAGACTTCTTCTGGGAAACAACTAGAGTACTCCTTGTGCTTTTATTCATGACATCCCCAACCTGAAAACAACTCAATGTCCTTCAGCAGTAGGTATGTACAAAAACCGTGGTACATTCATACAATGTAATAACACACAGTAATAGAAAAGAACTGCCATTTGCAATAACATGGATGAATCTCATAGGGAAAGAAGCCAGATGTGCAAAATTACACACTGTATGAATCCATTTATATAAAGTACAGAACAGAAAAAAAAATCTATTGCAATCTAGGTTAAAAGGAAGGTTATCTTTGGGATTTGGGTACTTGACTGAGTGAGAGTAGTGGGGAATCTTCTGGGGTTCTGGGAATGTTCTGCATTTTGATCAGAGTGGTGGTTACATGGGTGAATGTGTATGTAAAAATTCATTGAGCTGCTCACTTAAGACTTGAGTATTTACCTCAATAATATACTAAATAATAAGAAAAAAAAACCTACACAAAACCTTTTTTTTTTTTTTGAGACGGAGTCTTGCTTTGTCGCCCAGGCTGGAGTGCAGTGGCGCAACCTGGGCTCACTGCAAGCTCCGCCT
>NW_016866713.1:0-834 GCF_001698545.2 Rhinopithecus bieti | reverse complement strand
ATAGAGAAAAGAATCTGTCTGCTGCCCATCCCTGGGCAATGGAACATCTCTGTAAAACCCGATTGCATGTTCTGTTTACTGAGAAAGGAGAAAACCGCATTAGGGCTGAAGATGGGACTTGCTAGTGCAATGCTGCTCTTTATGCACTAAAAAGGTTTATGGAGATGTTTACATATGCATATCAAGGCACAGCACTTTTCCTTAAACTTATGTCTTTATTCATATGTCTTACTGCTGACCTCCCTATGATGATCGATGATCCTATTATCCTGCCACTTCCCTTTTTCTAAGATGGTCAAGATAATGATCAATAAATACTGAGGGAACTCAGAGACTGGTGCCAGTGTGGGTCCTCTGTATGCTGAGCGCCGGTCCCCTGGGCCCACTTTTCTTTCTCTATACTTTGTCTCTGTGTCTCATTTCTTTTCTCAAGTCTCTCATTCCACCTAATGAGAAACGCCCACAGGTGTGGAGGGGCAGGCCACCCCTTCAAATAATCACCACATCACAAATAAAATCTTGTTCTTCATTATTGTTCTTCACTTTCTGTGTATGTATGTGTGTGTTTCTGGCTTACATTTCCACATTATGTTCAAAATGCTCAATATTATAGGATTACTGAAATGATTACTTCTTTGGCCGACAGCTTTAATAGTGACAGCAACAATTTGGGGAACCATGATCATTTGACACCCCCCAGTATAGCACAGAACTTGTCTCTTGGCAAGGATGACATTTAATTTTTTTCTTACATAGGTTTCCTTGGGGGAAAAAAAAAACTTTGCTTTTGTATCTCTGTGACACTTCTTCAAATTAGCTGTTTTCTCGAATGAG
>NW_016866712.1:0-560 GCF_001698545.2 Rhinopithecus bieti | reverse complement strand
TTATATAGAAGAGTTACTGATTTGTGTACATTAATCTTGTATCTAGAAACTTTGCTGAATTATCTTATCAGTTCTAGAAGCTTTCTGGAGGAGTCTTTAGGGTTTTGAAGGTAAACGATCATACAGTCAGTAAACACTGACAGTGTGACTTCCTCTTTACTGATTTGGATACCCTTTATTTCTTTCTCTTGTCTGACTGCTCTGGCTAGGACTTCTAGTACTATGTTGAAGAGGAGTGGCGAGAGTGGCAGAAGCATTTATGTGACTGCTAGATGATTATTAATAAACAAAGTCCAAAAGGGACCTTATAAATAACAGTGAAGTAAAGTAAAGTGAAGTATTTAGTTACAACGAAGCAAATGATTGTATCTGAGATGTAATTTCAGCAAATGATCTAGAAGGAGAGGAGACTATGGGCAGACACAAGGCGGTATGTTGGATGAACCATAAGCTTCATAAAAATTGGTTTAATGGAACTTGAACATGTCTCCTCTTTAACTTCTTTCTGGTTTATTTAATGAAAATTGAAACACTTCAGTCTCTGAATTATTGATTTTTTT
>NW_016866711.1:0-487 GCF_001698545.2 Rhinopithecus bieti | reverse complement strand
TGGAGTGCAGTGGTGCGATCTCAGCTCACTACAACCTCTGCCTCCTGGGTTCAAGTGATTCTCCTGCCTCAGCCTCTAGAGTAGCTGGGTTGCTACAGGTGTGCACAAACATGCCTAGCTAATTTTTTATATTTTTAGTAGAGACGGGTTTTCACCACGTTGATCAGGATGGTCTTGATCTCTTTTTTTTTTTTTTTTTTTTTTTTGACAAGGTGTCTTCCTCTGTCTCCTAGGCTGGAGTGCAGTGGCGCGATCTCAGCTCACTGCAAGCTCCGCCTCCGGAGTTTACGCCATTCTCCTGCCTCAGCCTCCCGAGTAGCTGGGACTACAGGCGCCCACCACCTCGGCCGGCTAGTTTTTTGTATTTTTAGTAGAGACGGGGTTTCACTGTGTTAGCCAGGATGGTCTCGATCTCCTAACCTCGTGATCCGCCCGTCTCAGCCTCCCAAAGTGCTGGGATTACAGGCGTGAGCCACCGCGCCTGGCC
>NW_016866710.1:0-834 GCF_001698545.2 Rhinopithecus bieti | reverse complement strand
TTTTCCAGAAGACTTCTTTTGGTTTTCATCTGAGGATAATTCCTTTGTCACCCTAGGCTTCAATGCACTCCAAAATGTCCTATTGCAGATTCCCCAAAAATAGTGCTACCATAGTGCTCCATGAAAATAATGGTGTAACTCTGAGAAATGAATTCACACATCACAAAGCTTTATCTCAGTAGGCTTCTTACTAGTTTTTATCTGAAGATATTTCCTTTTTTTTACATATTCTTATATGCACTCCTGAGTATCCCATTGCAGATTCCATGAAAAAAGTGCTAGCAAACTTCTCAATGAAAAGAACTGTGTAAGTTTGTGATGTGAATTCACACATCACAAAGCAGTTTCACAGAAAGCTTCTTTTGGTTTTCTCTGACGATATTTCCTTCATCACCAGAGGCTTCAATGCACTCCAAAATATCCTATTGCAGATTCCATGTAAACACTGTTATCAAACTGCTCAATGTAAAGAATGGTTTAACTCTGTAAGAAGAACTCACACATCACAAAGCAGTTTCTCAGGAAGCTTCTTTGTAGTTTTTATCTGAGGATATTTCTTATTTCACCATAGGCCTCAATGCGCTCCCAAATATCACTTTGCAGATTCCACAAAAACAGTGTTATCAAACGGCTCCATGGAAAGAAAGGTGCAACTGTGTGAGATGAATTCACACATCACAAACAACTTTCTCAGAAATATTCTTTCTAGTTTTTATCTGATGATATTTCCTTTGTCACCATAGGCTTCATTGCAATCCAAAATATCTGTTATCAGATTCCCCAAAACAGTGCTACCAAACTGCTCCATGAAAAGAATTGTGTAGTTCTGTGAGA
>NW_016866709.1:0-961 GCF_001698545.2 Rhinopithecus bieti | reverse complement strand
GGAATCCGGAGGGCGGCCCATTCACACGGCAGCTGGGAGGAACCAAGTGGGCGCCGGGAGTGGGCGGCTCCCGCGAGTCCAGCTCCGGGCGCGGGGAGGGGACGACTGGAGGGAGACGGGTGGGGGACGCCGCCTCGGGCCTGCTTTCCAGCTGCGGAGTGAACTGGGAAGATTTGCAATTAAAAAAAAAAAAATTATGTGTGAGGTTCCCGATATAGTATTTCAAAGAGCACACCCGCCAAATCCAACATTCCCTAGGAGGCTGACTTAAAAAAAAAAAAAAAAAAGCGCGCCGGGCTCCCCTCGCCCTTGCAAGCTCCGGGCGGAGGCGGGGAGGCAGGTGATCCAGGTGCGCCCCTGCCCGGGGGGAGAGGCATCCGGCGGGAGGGTGGCAGCGACCGCACAGAGGAAGGGGCGGCAGGTGCGCGGCGCTGGAAGAACCGGCGGCTGGGAGAGCATCTCTGCCTCGCCCGTCATGCCCCCTCCTCACCTCCGCCCTGGCGTTGGGACCGGAGGAGGAGGGAGGAATAGAACCAGGGAGTCCGAAGTACACCTTTGACAACTGTCGCGCTAGCCGGGTAACTTCATTCCAACCTTTTTAACCTCCTGAAAATCTGCCTTTTATTTTATTGTTTAATGTTTTCTGTGTGCATGGTGTAGAAAAACTACGGCGCTAGTATAGTGCTAGTGTGTGTTAAATTAGAGTTCCCAAGGCACAATATAGAATTTTTTGGTTTGCATAAACTTTGCTAACCGGAGTATTAAACCACCTTTAAAAATGTACTTAAGCTGACCAGGGCTCACGCCTGTAATCCCACCACTTTGGGAGACCGAGGCAGGCGGATCACCTGAGGTCAGGAGTTCGACACCAGCCTGGCCAACGTGGTGAAATCCCTTCTCTACAAAAAATACAAAACTAGCCGGGCGTGGTGGCGCATGTCTGAAATCCCAGCTACTTGGG
>NW_016866708.1:0-559 GCF_001698545.2 Rhinopithecus bieti | reverse complement strand
TTTACGCAGCCCCTGGCCCTGTCCTGGCCCTGCCCTGGCCCTTCCCTGCTTCAGACCTTGCCCTGGTTCTCCCCTGGCCCTGACCGTGAAATGCCTGGCCCTACCCTGGCCTTGCACTGCTCTGGCCCTTGCCCTGACTCTGGTCCTGTCACTTGCCCTGACTCTGGTCCTGTCACTTGCCCTGAGTCTGGTCCTGTCACTTGCCCTGACTCTGGTCCTGTCTTACCATGGCCCAGACCCTGCCTTGGCCCTGCCCTGACACTGTCCTGGACCGTGGCTGTGCCAAGAACCTGCACTGTTGTTGCCCTTGTGTTGCTCCTGTCCCGAACCTGGTCCTGCCCAGGCCATGGCCATGGCCCTGTTCCCGTCCTGGCTGTTCCCTGGCTCTGCTCAGGTCTAGGCACTGGCCTGGCCCTGCCCTGCCTTGACCCTATGCTTTCCTGGCCCTGCCCTGCCTTGAGCCTATGCTTTCCTGGCCCTGCCTTGCCTGCCCTGGTCCTGCCTTGGCCCTACTCTAGCTTTGACCCTGCCCTGGCCCTACCTTGGCCTTCACCCTAGC
>NW_016866707.1:0-487 GCF_001698545.2 Rhinopithecus bieti | reverse complement strand
CAGCGACAATGGAAATATCCTCAGATAAAACTAGAAAGAAGCTTTCTGAAAAACTGCTTTGTGAGGTGTGAATTCGTCTCACAGAGTTACACTTTCATTTCATGGAGCAGCCTTTTACCACTGTCTTTGGGGAATCTGAGAAGAGATACTTTGGATCCCATTGAGGCCTATCCTGATGAAGGAAATATCCTCAATTAAAAACGTGAAAGAACCTTTGGGAGAAACTTCTTTGTGATATGTGAATTTGTCTCAAATAGTTACAACTCAATCTTCATGAAGCAGTTTGCTAACACTACTTTTGAGGAATCTGCAAAGTGATATCAGGGAGCGCATTGAGGGCTATGGAGAAAAATGAAATATCGTCAGATAAAAACTAGAAAGAAGCGTTCTGAGAAACTGCATTTCAAATTGTGAATCCAACTCACAGAGTTACACTTTTCTTTTCATTCATCCGTTTGCTAACACTGTTTTCTTGAAATCTGCAATG
>NW_016866706.1:0-557 GCF_001698545.2 Rhinopithecus bieti | reverse complement strand
TAAAGAGTTTGTACAGAAAAATAATTAAAATAGAAAAGTTCTAGCTTTACTTTCTTTGAAATGAATTTGCGACTCTCATTTTGGCAATATTTGCCAGTAATTCAGTTTCCACTGGAAAATAACCTTGACTTAGTTTTCTATTCAGTTTGGTACTCTGCACATTATTTTTCTAACTCACTCATATAAAAGTGGAAATAGAGTTTCTTTTGACATTCCCAACAGCTCTCTTTCTCCAAATCCCTACTACTCACTAGTTATATAACCTCCAGCAAGTTTCTTAACCTCTCTGTGCCCCAATTTCTTCATCCATAAAATGGGGATAATAACAGCATACACCTTGTAGGATTTGTGGCCAGGACTAAATGCATCATTACACACTCACAGTCTCTGACAAACAGGAAGATCTCTAGGATGTTATTATTTTATATTTATATTCCACCAAGCACATATTCATGCTACTCTGCATTTCCTTTTCATGCAATGCTTCCATTATTTTCCTAAAGAGGCAGTTTATGACAATGATTCAGCAAACATTTTGATTGTCCACTGCGTACCTG
>NW_016866705.1:0-942 GCF_001698545.2 Rhinopithecus bieti | reverse complement strand
GAATTTATGCTTACTCTGTGTTGCCCAGTTTCAAAATTCTGTCTTTGAAGAATCTTTGAAGGGATATTTAGCGATGCCCGGAGGCTGGTGGTGAGCAAGGAAACAAATTGCGATGAAACCTGCAGAGTAACTTTCTGAGCAACTGCTTTGCGATGTGTGTATTCGTCTCATAGATTTAAACCATTCTTTGGATTGAGCAGATTAAAATCACTGTTTTTGTGGAATCTGAGGAAGGACATTTGGGAACGATACTTAGAACATGGAGAAAGTAATATCATCAGGGAAAATCCAGAAGGAAGCTTTCTGTGAAACTACTCTGTGTCATCTTAATTCCTCTCACTTAATTAGGCCTCTCCTTATGTTGAGTAGTTTTATAACCCTGTGTATGTCTAGCATGTGATGGGACATTCGGAAGCACTTTGAGGCTTACGGTGAAAAAGGAAATATGTTCAGACCGAAACTGGAGAGAAGCTTTCCGAGGAACTGCTTTGTGAAGTTTGCATTCCACTCACAGAAATATACCTTTCTTCTCCTAGAGGATTCTGGAATCACTTTTGGAGAAAAAGCTACCAAGAGACATTGTGAGTATAGGGACAGTTACGGTGAAAAAGAAAATATCCTCAGACAAAACTGGAAAGAAAATTTCTGCGAAACTCCTTCGGGTTAGATATATCTTTTCATCTCGCATAGTTCAAACCTTTCTTATATTATGCAGTTTGGAAACTCCGTTATGCATGAATCCACAAAGGGACATTGGGGAGCAGATTCAGGACTACAGTGACAGAGGAGATATCTTCAGATAAAAACTGGATAAAAGCTTTGTGAGAATCTACTTGTGATGAAAGCATTCCGCTCAGGGAGTTACACCTCTTTTCTCACAAGGCAGTGTTTAAACACTGTTCCTGTGTAACCGAAAAAGTAATATTTCGGTGCGCACCGAAG
>NW_016866704.1:0-942 GCF_001698545.2 Rhinopithecus bieti | reverse complement strand
ATAAATAAATAAATAAAATAAAATAAAATATGGGCAAAGGACATAAACAGACACTTCTCAAAAGAAGATATTCATGCGGCCAACAAACACGAAAAAAAAAGCTCAACATCACTGATCATTAGAGAAATGCACATCAAAACTACAATGAGATACCATCTCAGTGTACCATACCAGTGAGAATGACGATTATTAAAAAGTCAAGAAACAACAGATGCTAGCAAGAGTGTGGAGAAAAAGGAGTGCTTTTACACTGTTGGTGGAAATGTATATTAGTTTAACCATTGTGGTGATTTCTAGAAGCAGAAATACCACTGACGTAGCAATCTGATTACTGGGCATATACCCAAAGGAATGTAAATTATTCTATTATAAAGACATATGCACATGTATGTTCACTGCAGCACTATTCACAATAGCAAAGACATAGAATCAACTCAAATGCCCATCAACGATAGACTGGATAAAGAAAATGTGGTACATATACACCATGGAATACCATGCAGCCATAAAAAGGAAGGAGATCATGTCCTTTGCAGGGACATGGATGGAGCTGGAAGCCATTATGCTCAGCAAACTAATGCAGGAACAGAAAACCAAACAACAAACACATATTCTCACTTATAAGTGGGAACTCAACGATGGGAACACATGGACACATGCTGGGGAACAACGCACACTGGGGTCTGTCAGTGGGGAGCATGAGGAGGGAAAGCATCAGGAATAGCTAATGGATGCTGGGCTTAATACCTACCTGATGAGTTTATCTGTGCAGCAAACTACCATGGCACACATTTGTCTATGCAATAAACCTGAACATCCTGCACATGTACCCCTGAACTTAAAAATAAAAATTGAAGAAAATAAATAAATAAATAAACTGACCATGTCTACATAGTGTTAAATTAAAAAAAAATAAGAGAGGTGGAGCAAGATGGCCGAATA
>NW_016866703.1:0-939 GCF_001698545.2 Rhinopithecus bieti | reverse complement strand
GACAGGATCTCACTCTGTCACCCAGGCTGGAATGCACGGCATGAATGTAGCTCACTGTAGCCTCAACCTCCTGGTCTCAAGGGATACTCCTACCTTGGGTGCTCAGCCTCTCGAGTAACTTGGACCACAGGCACCCATCACCATGCCCAGTTTAATGCTTATTTTTAAGTTTTTTTTGTAGAGACAGGATTTTGCCATGTTGCCCAGCCTCATCTCAAATTTCTGGACTCAAGTAATCCTCCTGCCTTAACCTCTCAAAGTGTTGGGATTACAGATGTGAGCCACCATATCCATTTTATAAAGAAACTGAGATTTAGAGGCACGCCTATATTCATTGTATAGATAAAGAATCTGAGGTTTAGATGCAGGCCACTACTGAGACCGTGCTCTCTGACTTCCATCAAAGCTCCTGTTCTTACTGTAATTGCCTGATGGGTTTATTCTGCCTGCTGCACAGACAAAAACCAATTTATTGAGACCTTAGTATTACAGCAAAGAAAGAGTTTAATTAATGCTAGGCAAGTCATGCTAATAGATGAATTATTACTCAAATCAACTTCCCCAAAGACTCAGAGGTTAGGGTTTTTCAAGTATAGTTTGATGGGCAGGGGTCTAGAAAATGGATGCTGCTGATTGGTTGGGGATGCAATCATAGGGGTGTGGCAAATGGTCCTTGTGTGCTGAGTCCACTGCTGTGTTGGAGGATGGGGGCCACAGGACCGGATGGGTTGAGTAGTAGTAAGTCATGAGTCTGGATGGAGTGAGTCAGTTGTCAGAACACAAAAATTGAAAACATCTCAAAACACAATCCTAAGTTCTGCAATTGTGATGTTATCTACAGGAGCAATGGGGAACTCATAAATTTTGTGACCTCTGGCCACATGACTCCTGAGCAGTAAGGTATTATAGAAACTACACCTATATGTTAGCAGCATTTGC
>NW_016866702.1:0-939 GCF_001698545.2 Rhinopithecus bieti | reverse complement strand
AAAATTCTCTATCTATAAAATAAATAGAAATCCCCTGTGGTCTGTAAAAGGCTTCATATTGAGTGCTATGTATAGCAGCCAGTTTTCCACTCTAATCCTTTAAAAATATCTGCTAACACAAAACAAGTGTAAATTATTACAAAGCCTCTCCCTGGCTCATTGCGTTTTGAGTGAACTGCCCTCTGCTACAGTTTTCAGTGGCTGGAAGAATTGGAGTTTAAATATAGCCTGAGAAGCAGGTTCTGGTATTGTAATGATATTTTGTCACCTCTTAATATCTCACTGTATGGTGCCTGGATATGGAGTGTGAGGCTGTGATGAATAAACATATATCCAATTCCATGTTGATTGTCTCACGTCTTAATAACTTCTTTCTGTGAGATAAACTTAGCTCATACATTCATTTTAAATATGTAAAGGTGGATATGCCTACAAGTCAATCTATAATGGGTAAAAGACTGAATGATCAGAAAATAATAAAATGGAAGCACACTGGTGTGGAGAAGAGCAGAAAGAAAAGTAAAAGGAAAGGAAAAACGGTGATTCAAGAGTTTAATCCTTTTCCCGTTTAGAAAAAATAAGCGCAGCTCGCTGCCCGTACTTATTTAATTTTACATAAGCATACTCTTTGAGGATAAAGCAAATCTGATGCTTTTCAATGTGAAAATAAAATATAAAAACTGTTCTTGGACAGAACTTTCTAAACAGAACTAACATCAGAATCATCTCAATCATCAGAATCGTCAATTTTGGAAAAATTGGATTTATCAAATGAATCTTCCGCCAACTACTATTCGAGAACGAAGTTAACACCATGAGTAGAAATGCTACATGTCAAACCCCTCAAATCCCATAATCAATATGATTATGTCTCCTTGCTTTGTATTTCTGAAAAGCTACCTGCCATTGTTTTCATGATCAAGTCCAAATGGAAAGCTC
>NW_016866701.1:0-964 GCF_001698545.2 Rhinopithecus bieti | reverse complement strand
GGGATACATGTGCAGAAGGTGCAGGTTTGTTACAAAGGTATACACTTGCCATGGTGGTTTGCTGCACCCATCAACCTGTCATCTACATTAGATATTTCTCCTAATGGTATCCCTCCCCAGCCCCCCACCCCTCGACAGGCCCCAGTGTGTGATGTTCCTCTCCCTGTGTCCATGTGTTCTCATTGTTCAACTCCCACTTAGTGAGAACTAAGTGAGAACATGTGGTGTTTGGTTTTCTGTTCCTATGTTAGTTTGCTGAAAATGATGGTTTCCAGCTTCATCCATGTCCCAGCAAAGGACATGAATTCATCCTTTTATATGGCTGCATAGTATTCTGTGGTCTATATGCGCCACAATTTCTTTATCCAGTCTATCATTGATGAACATTTGAGTGGGTTCCAAGTCTTTGCTATTGTGAATAGTGCTGCAATAAACATTTGTGTGCATGTGTCTTTATAGTAGAATGATTTATAATCCTTTGGGTATATACCCAGTAATTGCTGGGTCAAATGGCATTTCTGGTTCTAGATCCTTGAGGAATTGCCACACTGTCTTCTCCAATTGTATAGGTTCAATGCTGTCCCCATCAAGCTACCATGGACTTTGTTCACCGAATTAGTTGTATATTTTATATCAAATCTACTTCATAACCATATGATGGTTTCTGAATGAAATTCTGAAGCCCAACCTGAAACTTTTCAAAAGGAATGGATAAGAGAGTAGGATACATTGACCGCACTGCTAAAATCCTAGTCCTATAGAATTGATTAATCTGAAACCCAATCGCTTGTATGGTTTACCTTTGATTAAAAACCTTAGTTATCTACTCTGTTCTAGGTGTCAGGCGAGTTGTTTAAGATATGTTAATGAGCACCTTGTTCTTAAATCACTCATGTTTATCTACTTAAAGGAATGTATCAGTTACTAATTTTTTTTAAAAAAACCCTTTATTATGAAAATAAAT
>NW_016866699.1:0-1462 GCF_001698545.2 Rhinopithecus bieti | reverse complement strand
CTAAATATTTTAAATGCATATTTTTTACTAGGTTGGCACAGACAATTGTGATTTTGCATTGTTGGAATTTGCCATTTGATACTGGAATACATTATTAAATAAATGTGGTTATGTTATACATAATTTTAATGAGCATTTCTTGCTTTATGGGTTTTTTTTTTGGCTAACGACTTATTATTTGCTGGATATTTTATGTTTATTTTAGACTATGAAAATGATGTTAGACAAAAAGCAAATTTGAGTGATTTTCTTATTTGCATTCAAAATGAGTCATAAAGCAGTGGAGACAACTCCCAACATCAACAACACATTTGGCCCAGGAGCTGCTAACAAATGTACAGTGCAGTGGTGGTTCAAGATGTTTTGCAGAGGAGATGAGAGCCTTGAAGATGAAGGGCGTAGTGGCCGGCCATCAGAAGTTGATAATGACCAATTGAGAGCAATTGTCAAAGCTGATCCTCTTACAACTACACGAGAAGTTGCTGAAGAACTCAAGGTCGAACATTGTGTGGTCGTTCAGCATTTGAGGCAAATTGGAAAGGTGAAAAAGCTAGATAAGTGGGTGCCTCATGAGTCGAGCAAAAACAAAAAAGAAAATCATTGTTTTGAACAGTGTTTGTCTTATTCTACACAACAACTGTGAACCATTTCTCGATTGGATTGTGACCTGTGACAAAAAGTGGATTTCATACAACAACTGGCAATGACCAGCTCAGTGGTGGGATGGAGAAGAAGCTCCAAAGTACTTCCCAAAGCCAAACTTGTGCCAAAAAACGTCATGGTCACTGTTTGGTGATCTGCTGCTGGTATCACCCACTACAGCTTTCTGAATCCCAGCAAAACCATGACATCTGAGAAGTATGCTCAGCAAACCGATGAGATTCATCGAAAACTTCAAGGCCTGCAGCCAGCATTGGTCAATAGAAAGGGTCCAGTTCTTCTCTACTACAATGCCCAACCACACATGGCACAACCAACGCTTCAAAAGTTGAACACATTGGAGTATAAAGTTTTACCTCTTCTGCCATATTTGCCTGACCTCTCGAGAGGCCAACCGACTACCACTTCTTCAAGCATCTCGACTTTTTCTGCAGGGAAACGCTTCCACAACCAGCAGGATGCAGAAAATGCTTTCCAAGACTTTATCAAATCCCAAAGCATAGATTTTACAGGACAGGAATAAACAAATTTATTTCTCGTTTGCAAAATATGAGCCCAGTTGTAATGATTTAAAATTAATGGTCCAAAACCACAATTACTTTTACACCAAACTAATAAATTTTTACAAATCAAAGAACAGTGGAAATGAAGTTTTAAAACTTGATTTTCAGTGCAATCTCTACCACTAATAAGCTGGTGCAAGTCACTATTGCTGAAACCTATGTTCTTCATTAGTAAAATAAATGTATAAATAAGAATATTCTACTACTTCACAAGCAAATGTATGAAAGCATTTTGGAAC
>NW_016866698.1:0-745 GCF_001698545.2 Rhinopithecus bieti | reverse complement strand
GGCTGTAGATGTGCGGTATTATTTCTGAGGACTCTGTTTTAAGACCTTTTCTGCATCTATTGAGATAATTATGTGGTTTCTGTTGGTTCTGTTTATGTGATGGATTATGTTTATTGATTTGTGTATATTGAACCAGGCTTGCATCCCAGGGATAAAGGTGACTTGATACTGTTGGATAAGTCTTTTGATGTGCTGCTGAATTTGGCTTGCTAGTATTTTACTGAGGATTTTCACATCGATGTTCATCAGGGATATAGACCTAAGTTTCCATTTTCTGTTGTGTCTTTGCCAGGTTTTGGTATCAGGATGATGCGGCCTTCATAAAATGAGTTAGGAGGGAGTCCCTCCTTTTCAGTTTTTTCGAATAATTTCAGAAGAAATGGTACCAGCTCTTTTTTGTACCTCTGGTAGAATTCAGCTATGAATCAATGTGGTCCTGGGCTTTTCTTTTTGGTTGGTAGGCTACTAATTACTGCCTCAATTTCAAAACTTGTTATTTGTCTATTTAGAGATTTAACTTCTTCCTGATTTATTCTTGGGAGGGTGTATGTTTCTTGCAATTTAGAAATTTCTCCTAGATTTTCTAGTTTATATGCATTGAGATGTTTATAGTATTCTCTGATGGTGGTTTGTGTTTCTGTGAAGTCAGTGGTGATATTTCCTTTATCATTTTTTTATTGTGTCTATTTGATTTTTCTCTTTTCTTCTTTATTAGTCTAGCTAGTGGTCTATTTTGTTAATTAAA
>NW_016866697.1:7579-9369 GCF_001698545.2 Rhinopithecus bieti | reverse complement strand
ACTGTGGTGCAAAGAGAAGTCTACGTACAGTTTTTTTTTTTTTTTTTTAAAGCAAATCCAGTCATTAAAAGCAGAGCTGCAGAGACAAGAGTAGGGAGCTCTTTTCTGTACTGTGAAGTCTGCTTCTCTCTGAAGTAGAATTTCATCAGACTGAATGTGTTATGAATTTTAAATATATTTGAGGCTAAAAGGGAAAAAATAAGTATGTTGTTCTTTCTTATAGGTTTGCCTTTAGATGTGTCTGGTCACTACCTTGGAAACCCTTACAAATGGCAACTGACGTCAAGAAAAGAGAAAAAACAATGCTGAGAGCACACACTGCATGCATTATAGATGATTCTGAGGACTGAGGCTTATGCCGGTACTAAGTGGCTTGAAGATGAGCATAAGCAGTCTTCCATTTCACATTCTTCATAAACTTTTTAAGGACTTGGAGTTCTGAAAAAACATCTTTGAGTTTTTATTTAAGCAAAGTGACAATTCAGTTATTAGCTTAAGTGTTCTGTCCCACCATAACTGCCAAGGTCATTAAAATGTTTGGCACTAATAAATCTCAAAAACAAGGGGAAGCTGCACCCTTGTTTTGAATATAGTTTATCCCAACATTTTATTATGAAAAAATTCAGACATACAGCAAGTTGAAAGAATTTTACAGTGAACAACCAAATACTCATCACTCAGATTCTTCTACTTTCAATATACAAAACTGGCCTTATCATATGTCTGTCTGTCTACCATGCATCCATCGATCCATCCATTTATTCTTTTACCTATACCTTAATCCATCCAATTTTGATGCATTTCAAATAAATTGCAGACATGAGTGCACTTCCCCCATAAATATTTCAGCATGCATATCACAACTAGAATTCAATATTTGTTTATAGGTTTTCTTTTGATATAACATTTACATACAATGAAATGCACACATGTTAAGTGTATATTTGCTCTTTTGACAAATGATTAGTTTCAGAGTGTAGTGGACTGGTTTTTCTGGATTTATGGTTCTTTTTTTTTCCTCTAGGATCTCCACACATATTATTCTTTTCTTTTTTAAAAGTAAACTTTCTAGAGGTGTTTGAGGTTCATAGCAAAACTGAACAGAAAGTACGTAGAATTCCCATATGCCCCCTGCACCAATACCATGTACAGCCTCCCCAACTGTCAACGTCCCACACCAGAGTGGTATATTTGTTACAACCAATGAACCTACATTGATACAGTCCATAGCTTACATTAGTGTTCAGTCTTGGTGTTTTACATGCTATGGGTTTGAACAAATATATAATAATATATATCCACCATGGTAGAGTCCAACAGAAGTTTCATTGCCTTAAAATCCTCAGTGCTTTGCTATTCATCCCTCCTTCCCCTGGTAACCACTGATCTTTACTGTCTCAATAGTTTTACCTTTTCTAGAGATCACATAGATGAAATCATACCTTCCCCTGGAAACCACGGATCTTTTTATTGTCTCAACAGTTTTACCTTTTCCAGAGATTGCATAGTTGAACTCATAGTTGAATTTGCATTTAACAAGTTCAGAACACTCTTTTTGTAGAATCTAAGAAGTGCTGTTTCCGAACCTATTGACCTTTTATAAGAAAATATGAATATCCAGTCCTAAAACCTACATACAAGCTATCTGTAAAACTGCTTTGTGATGTGTTGTTTTACATCACAGACCTGAACCTGTGATACAGGTTTTCAGATTGGCTTTTTTCATTTAGCAATATGCATTTAAAGTTTTCCATGTTTTCATGGTTTGATAGCTCATTTCTTTGTAGCAC
>NW_016866697.1:0-4596 GCF_001698545.2 Rhinopithecus bieti | reverse complement strand
TTTTTTTTGCAATGGAGTCTCACTCTGTCACCCAGCTGGAGTGCAGTGGCATGATCTTGGCTCACTGCAACCTCCACCTCCCGGGTTCAAGCGATTCTTCTGCCTCAGCCTCCCGAGTAGCTGGGACTACAGGTACATACCACCATGCCCAGCTAATTTTTGTATTTTTAATAGAGACGGGGTTTCACCATGTTGACCAGGCTGGTCTCGAACTTCTGACCTCAGGTGATCCACCCACCTCGACCTCCCAAAGTGCTGGGATTGCAGGCATGAGCCACCGCGCCCGGTCAGACAATTATTTTAAATATCTCTTGGGTACTACCCTGTGAATATGGTCAAAGCAGGAATTATTTCATATTCACCATCGATGTTCAGAACCTAACACCCACTTGACCGTTGCAGCTCGATAAGATTTTTTACAATAAATAAACACTTTAAAAAATTGACATACCCCGTCTCTACTAAAATACAAAAGTTAGCCGGGCGTGGTGGCGGGCACCTGTAGTCCCAGCTACTCAGGAGGCTGAGGCAGAAGAATGGCGTGAACCCGGGAGGTTTGCAGTGAGCCGAGATCGTGCCACTGCACTCCAGCCTGGGGACAGAGCGAGACTCTGTCTCAAAAAAAAAAATTGACATGTTGTAATATAAGTATACTATGCTTTCAGTGCTTGAAGTCACCCTTACAGACTTGACAACTAGTTCCTTAAATTGCCCTAGTATTATACATCTCTGAGTATGCTTTCAAATGTTACAAATTACTTGGGTGTGAATGCACTTTAAAAAAAAAAAAAAAAACAGAATTGTATTGAGAAGATGGTAACATAAACTCTGCAGAAACAAAGGCTGTGGATTTAGGTCATTTGGACTATGGGGCCATCAGATAAATATATTAGTACTGCACTAGCAGTTTTTGTTTTAAAATGTGACACTGTTATTCCCTAATATCTTGGTGCCATTCCCAGAAAGCATGCTTTGTGTAATTGGCAAGCTTTTGCAAAGACTGTTCTTTATTTGCAGGCTCCATGTTAATGTGTTTGACGGATTTCCTCAACTCTCTGGATCTTTTCCTGACTTAGTTTAACTGACAAAAATCTGTCTCTTCTACAGAATTCCTAGA
The DNA here is from genome assembly GCF_001698545.2 of Rhinopithecus bieti. Lineage (NCBI taxonomy): Eukaryota > Metazoa > Chordata > Mammalia > Primates > Cercopithecidae > Rhinopithecus > Rhinopithecus bieti. The sequence goes on along the minus strand of NW_016866697.1, from coordinate 3,479 downwards.
AAATATATATATTGATTTATTCATTTATAAAATGAAATTTCACATTCAGCACAACACTGTTGGGTTTTGGGGGTTTTGTTTGTTTTAGGGGAAGAAGGAAGATAGGGGGCGTAACCATTCCATTCAAGTAGCTGTGGTATTCCTCATTTAACCGGTGGACCATGGATAAATATGGGTCTCAGCATCTCAGCTTTGGCTGTATTGGGTTCTGGGTGAGGGGACAAAGTGGTTGCTGAACTTCCCCGTAGACAGGAAGTGTTGTACTAAGCAGGACTCTTTTGGTTGCAGATGACAGAAATAAAGCCAAAATAGAATAAGCAAAAGGGAGTTTTTGGCTCTGATAAACTGAGGAAAGGGCAGGGCACAAAGGGGCTTCCAGGGGTGCCTGGAAGCAGGAAGTCAAATGCCATTAGGATTCCCTGTCCCTGCCCCTTTCTCAGACTGCACAGTGATGGAGAGGCCTGAAGCTCCTTCCAGGCTCACCATTCCAGCTTCATCACACATGAGACAGTCCCTGATGTTTTTATTCCAATTTTTAAACTCCCGAATGAGGACTTTGAAGATCCATGCTTGGGTCACTTGCCTAGCCCTGAGATCAGTATTTGCTAGAACCAACTAGTTGGAGTAAGGACAGGAGCTGTTCTTCAGGAGGAGAGGAGGGAAGTGCTGGGCAGACAGTAGCAGGTGACCTCCACAAAGCTCAAACTCGTGACTTGGAAACAGCCAGCCTCCTTGAATTGCCCTGATTTATAAGTTGTCTTGGCTGAGAACTGACCCCTATTCTCAGTTGCTCAAAAATGCCTTCCCTACTCACAATTCTCTCAAATGGATTATTATTGGCATTTGAGGGGTTTTGAGGGATGGGAAAAGAGATGCCAAGAGAGTTTACTGAGGCATTTGCTTTTCGGTGTTGGAGTTGTTAAACTTTTCTAAAGCACCATGGGCATTTTTCAATGATTTTCATCAAAATAGAGAATGTGGACACATGACTAGAAAAGCAGAAGGAAGTCTGTAGGAAAATTATTTATAATTAAAATGGTGCTGCCAGGCTACAGAGAAAGACTCCGACTTAAGTTCAAGGCAGAGGCAGGGTAGGGGTGCTGGGGAGGGAAAAGTACCTAAACTTTCCCTTCCCGAGGAAACGTGTTTTTGGTCAAGATAAGCAGATCTATCCCAGTCCACCTCTCCTTGTCTGTTGTTTTTAGACACTGAGCAAATGCAAAACCCATACCAAAAGAGCCCCAGAAAATTTTTTTCCTGCTCCTGGGGCTCTGATGCTGTGATCTCTGCTCTTGCCTGCCTTTGTGATACTGTAGCAAAGGCCAATGCTGGGTTACAAATGGGACTGTAGGCTGCTAACCTAGTTGTCTTGGTAGGAAAGAGCTGGATGGAAGAAGGGAGGAAATGGAAAGGCTCCCTGCAGGCATGGGAAACTGGAAGAATGCGTGAGAAAGTGCTGAAGGGTGCAAACAGGATGGGTAACATGGGTTTGGGAGGTGTCATGAGTTGAGTGATATCACTCCCAAATAGATACAGTAAGGTTGTAACCCCTACTGCCTGTGTCCGTTAGGCACAGCAATATTCTTGCGCTGCAATAAAGAAATATTTGAGACTGGGTAATTTATAAGGAAAGAGGTTTAACTGGTTCACAGTTCTGTAGGCTGTCCAGGAAGCATAGCAGCATCTGCTTCTTAGGAGCCCTCAGGAAACTACCAGTCATGGCAGAAGGCAAAGGGGGAGCAGGCTTATCACAGGGTAAGAATGGGAGCAAGAGCAAGAGAATGGGTGGGCAAGGTGCCACACACTTTTAAATGACCAGATCTTGTGAGATCTTACTCACTGTCTTGAAGATAGCACCAAGCTATGAGGGATCCGCCATCATCCAAATACCTCCCATCAGGCCTCACTTCCAGCATTGGGGATTAGAATTCAACATGAGATTTGGGCGGGGACAAATATCTAAATTATATCACTGTGAATGTGTCCTTATTTGGAAATAGGGTGTTTGCAGATGTATTCGAGTTAAGATGAGGTCATTATGGTGAACCCTAATTCAATTAATTCAACATGACTGGTATCCTTATTAGAGAGCAACATTTGGACATAGAGACAGACTCTCACAGAGGGAAAGCAGTGTAGACATGGAAGAATACAGCCGTATGAGGGGCCATGTGGTGACGGGATGGAGGCAGAGAGATTGGAGTTGTGTTGTCACAAGCCAGGGAACATCTGAGGCTGCCAGAAGCTGGAAGAGGAAAGGAAAGATCTTCCTCTGAGGCTTCCGAGGGAGCATGGTCCTGCCAACACCTTGATCTTGAACTTCTAGCCTCCAGAACTGTGAGACAATGAATTCCTCACAGTTGTTTGAAGCCACTCCCTTTGTGATATTTTGTTGTGACAGCCCTAGGAAACGGATATAGGGGGTGACGTGGGGTTTAGGGAACCAACACCAAAAAAAAAAGAAAAACATTAAAAGACTTCATTGGAAAACCCAGTATGTATAATGTGATAGCATTTATTCATCTATGTAAAATTATAACATATGTATAAAGAAATTCAAATTAAAATAAAAAATGAAGAAGAAAATATCTTCCTCATGTTTTCAGCCAAGTAGAGATTCATTCATTTGGATTCACAGGCATCTATTTTAAAACACAAACATCCCTTGAGATTGTTAACTGGAAGAGTTCATTACATTTCATGTAAAGTTTTGTAATTAGCTAATCAAAATACTTTGCTCTTAATGCTCAGCAGAAACCAGTATAGAGGGCCTTCAAATTTTTGCGTAGGAAGAATGGAAGGAAGGAATGGAAGGACTGGTAGTATCTCAGTATGATTAACTTAACCAGGAGTTCAATATTTTTTTTAGGACTAATTCTATTTTGAAACTTTACCTCACTATTTGACTTGTTAACGTGACCTGATTTTTGTTTGAAGCATGTAAAGTTTGGAGAACTCTGGGTAGAATGAAAACCTGGCGGCCGGGCACGGTGGCTCAAGCCTGTAATCCCAGCACTTTGGGAGGCCGAGGCAGGTGGATCACGAGGTCAGGAGATCGAGACCATCCTGGCTAACATGGTGAAACCCCGTCTCTACTAAAAAATACAAAAAACTAGCCAGACGAGGTGGCGGGCGCCTGTAGTCCCAGCTACTCGGGAGTCTGAGGCAGGAGAATGGCATAAACCCGGGAGGCGGAGCTTGCAGTGAGCTGAGATCCGGTCACTGCACTCCAGCCTGGGCCACAGAGCGAGACTCCATCTCAAAAAAAAAAAAAAAAAAAAGAAAACCTGGCCAGGCACAGCGGCTCATGCCTGTAATCCCAGCGCTTTGGGAGAATTGCTTGAGGCCAGGAGTTCAAGACCAACCTGGGCAACATAATGAGACCCTATCTCTACCTACCCCCAATTTTTTTTAATAAGTCAGGCATGGTGACTCACACGTATAGTCCTAGCTATTTGAGAGGCTGAAGCTGGAGGATC
>NW_016866696.1:0-745 GCF_001698545.2 Rhinopithecus bieti | reverse complement strand
AAAAAAAAAATTAAAATCATTGTTATACTTTTCAATTATGAAAATGTGCATGTGTAATGTAAGTTCATACAATCAATTATTGATTGATTCAGCTTCACTATTATAAACAATGCTGCAAAACAATCTCTATAGTTTATAGAAATCTACATGTTACAGCTTTGGCTATATTGGGTTGTTGGATAATAATTTCTACATACAGATTTATAGAAGTTGAACTATAGTCCTTTTTCACTATATATAAAGTCTATTAATTCTTTTCTTTGAATTACAAATCCCTACCCGATTGACCTCTTCTTATGTCTCCAATCTCAATTTGCTTCCTTTCCCTCATTCTTACTTCTGGCCTTTGTACCAACTCTTCTCTCAGTTTGGAATGCTCTTTCCCTTGATTCTCACAAGATTGATTCTTCCTTGTAACTTAGATCCCAACTTAAATGTCACCTCCTCTGAGAAATATTCCCTGGCCACCAAATCTGAAGTGGTTCTCGGCCATGCACGGTGGCTCATACCTGTAATCCCAGCACTTTGGGAGGCCAAGGCAGTGGATCACCTGAGGTCAGGAGTTCGAGACTAGCCTCTCCAACATGGTGAAACCCCGTCTCTACTAAAAAATACAAAGTTAGCCGGCTGTGGTGGCACACACCTGTAGTCCCAGCTACTCAGCAGGCTGAAACAGGAGAATCACTTGAACCTGGGAGGGGGAGGCTGCAGTGAGCTGATATCCCACTACTGTACTCCAGCCTGA
>NW_016866695.1:0-1464 GCF_001698545.2 Rhinopithecus bieti | reverse complement strand
CACCCGGCCGAACATTGTTTTTTTAAAAAACTACTTTATTTCTGAGACAAAGTCTCACTTTGTCACCGGGGCTAGAGTGCAGTGGTGCAATCTCTGTTCACTGCAGCCTCTGCCTCCTGGGTTCGAGGAATTCTTATGCCTCAGCCTCCGGAGTATCTGGTATCTGGTACTACAGGTGCGTGCCACGATGCCTGGCTAATTTTTTTTTTTTTTTTTTTTGAGTTTCACCATATTGGCCAGGCTGGCCTTGAGTTCCTGACCTCAAGTGATCCTCCCGCCTCGGCGTCCCAAAGTGCTAGGATTACAAGTGTGAGCCACTGTGCCCGGCCTAAAAAGCTAACTACTTTAAAACCAGTATGCATGTACCTGAGAGCGTTTATGTGCCTGGCATAATGTATTTGCATGTTTTTTCTTCTGTAACTCTGAAGAGTAAAGTCTAATTTATGACTGTTTGAGTTCTGGGCCTCTGCTAGGTACTCTTCCACTTACTTTTCAGTACCAATTAAGCTGTTAAGATAGTCTGGATGGAAAAATTTAGAGAAAGGAGAGAGTGGGGTATGAGGTTGTCCTTACATACAAAGTGTTTAACCTTTCATTCATTGTGTTTTTCCCATATTACAAAGCTGAGAAATTATCTCTAAGTCTAGGAGAATATCCTTTTGGTAAAAATGAAGCACAGCAATTAAAGGACATAAATGTGAAAGAGAAGAATCTTGAAGAGCACTGGAGGAAAGCAAAGGAAATTCTACACAGAATAGAGCAGCTTGAAAGAGAAGGAAATGAGGTTGGATTCTTTGTTTTAAAGAATATATAGAACTTTTTTCACATTTTAAAAATGTCTTTTTTTCTCCATACTACAGTGACATATACATTTAAAAAATTTTTTTTTGAGACAGAGTCTTGCTCTGTTGCCCAGGCTGGAGTGCAGTGACGTGATCTTGGCTTACTGCAACCTCCGCCTCCCAAGTTCAAGTGATTCTCATGCCTCAGCCTTTCAAGGAGATGTGCACCACCACACTCAGCTAATTTCTTTGTATTTTTAGTAGAGACAGGGTTTCCTCATGTTGGCCAGGCTGGTCTTGAACTCTTGACCTCAAGTGATCTGCCTGCCTTAGCCTCCCAAAATGTTGGGAATACAGGCGTGAGCCACCATGCCCAGCCAATATTTTTTAACAGTAGAGATTGGAGGGTAAAAAATTTTTTCTTCCCAAGTTGTTTTTTAAAGTTTTAAATGGAAAACTCCATAGTAATACTTGAAGAATCATGCTTTGACAAAACAAAAAAAAGATTTTTAAAAAGTAGAAATGATGATTGAAAAGACAGGAAACATGGAATATTGAGCCAAGAGATCTAACATCTGAATAATTGGGGTTCAAAAAAGAGAAAAGTAGTAATAATCTAATAACCTCTTTCCTCTCTATATAAATATATTTATGTATGCATGCTTTGTGTCTTTGTATATGC
>NW_016866694.1:0-559 GCF_001698545.2 Rhinopithecus bieti | reverse complement strand
GGGCATCTGGCAGAACTTTTCTAGAAAATTTTCTCAAGAGAGGGCCACTTCAAGGGAAATAACTCAGTTTGTTGACAAAATAAAAGTCTGAGTTTTCTAGAGAAATTGAGAATTTTGGAAATCGTGCATCTACCACCACAAGCTTGACAGCTTGCCAGAACTGAGACTTACCTGATGAGATTGATGGCGACATGAACAGATGTGGGTTTTTGATATTATTATAATGAAATGAGTCAACATTTTGGAGTTCTAATTTTTCAGCCACCCAGTATTTTCTGAATGAACAAATGCATGATGTTATAAAATCATGCATGGATACAAGATCCATTCAAAGTTTAAGGCTGGGTAATAGATTTGAAGATACACGACGAGGAAAAGGTTACTGATAGGGCTTCAATTTCCGCACAGCAACTAACTCTTAAGAAACTATAACTTGCTGAACTCTGGTGTAGTAAAACAGCTACACACAGAAATAGAGCTAAAGAAAGAAAAATAGTTAAAATTATCTTAAAAGACTTAAAATATCCCTCCCTTTTCAAACTAGGTTCTGTATAAGAGG
>NW_016866693.1:0-1436 GCF_001698545.2 Rhinopithecus bieti | reverse complement strand
TTTTTTTTTTTTTTTTTTTTTTTTTGCAGTATAGGAGGTGGTCCACACCCATCCCAACCAACCGCTGAAGGCAAGCACACGGGACTGTTGTGCAAGTGGTGGCTCCTTACTCTCCTTCCATCCTGGTGGGGGTGCAGTGTCTGCCACATGTGTGTGCTGTGTCCAACACCCACACAGGATGGTGATGAGCCAATGCCACTGCCTAGGCCCCAAGATGGCCTCTGGGGCCCGGGCCCTGTGTAGCTGGCTGGCCAGGCTCCTGCTTAGTCTGAACCAGGGGAAAGGAATCTATTTGCATACGAATAAGAGCTTCTTCCACAAGACATCTTTCCAATCCTGCATTTTAACTTCTTTTCCTTTTCTTTACCCGTTTTCCTTTCAGAAGACATTTTACTAAGCCAGGATCACTGTTTCTATTCTCTGTAAACTTTTAATCATGAAAAAGCATTTGTGAGGTTGGTCTTAAGCTGTAGCCAGTGAGATGTACTTTGCATGACTTTCTGTATGGTCAGTAGCAAATTTTGCTGGAGACCTCCATCTTGTTTTACATCCTTGGGAGCATGACCTGTAACCGTGTGGCAATGTTTTGTTCTAGCATCCACCTTTTTACAGTGGTGCCCAGGTTCAACCCTGGCTTAGGGAATGAGTACTTTTGGGTTGATATCGGTGTAGTTTTGCCATTTGCTGATTCTCTTCCCCTCCATGAACAAATTCTAGCCTTTGTTTTAAATCTTCCTTTCTCTGAGTTACCTTTAAAGGTCCTAAATTTTGTAAGAACTGCTTTCCCCCTTTAAAAATACCTTCTTTGTGTGAGTATTTCACATAAATGTGAGTATTTCACTCACAGTGAAATCATAACCTTAATTGAGGCTTATTGTTTTCACCTGTGAGGTTACTTTTAGTAAGGTTCGAAAGCCAGAAATATTGGCCACATTGTGCCGCTTCAGTTAATGTGGAGTTTCTTAAAGAGTGCTCGGCTTAATTAAAAGTGGATAGACAAGTTATAAGTATATTTAAAAGGCCTTAATGTTTTTCTTTCCTGGGATCATGTTTAGCCGATAAAAGGTTTTTTTTTTTTTTTTTTTTTTTTTTTCTCAGTGGACTGAATTCTTTTCTTCATTTTGTTTTGCCACTCTTAATACATGCATGTGAGGCCAATAATCTAATTAGGGATTGACAAATGAAAATCATATGGCTGACGAGTTTTCTTCTGCTTCTCTGTGTAGTTTATATGTGTTGCGTGTGATGTCTATTAAAAAGAGCTCTAATTAATTGGCCTAAAGAAAAATAAGCAGTTGGATCAGATAGTTTTTAAAGGGAAGATAAAAGCTGTGGTACCATTCAGTTCATTGCACTTTAATCTTTAAGACATGAAAGCAGACTTAAAGATTATTGGTAGAATGCAGGCATCATCAAAATGTAAATTTTTGCCCAGG
>NW_016866692.1:0-702 GCF_001698545.2 Rhinopithecus bieti | reverse complement strand
CTGTGAGCTGTGGGTCCTGTGAGCTGTGGGTCCACCCGTGGGCTGTGGGTCCTGTGAGCTGTGGGTCCACTCGTGAGCTGTGGGTCCACTCGTGAGCTGTGGGTCTTGTGGCTGTGGGTTCTGTGGTTGTGGGTCCACCTGTGAACTGTGGGTCCATTGTGGCTGTGGGTCCTGTGAGCTGTGGGTCCACCTGTGGGCTGTGGGTCCTGTGAGCTGTGGTTCCACCGTGGACTGTGGGTCCTGTGAGCTGTGGGTCCACCGTGGGCTGTGGGTCCTGTGAGCTGTGGGTCCACCGTGGACTGTGGGTCCTGCGAGCTGTGGGTCCACCGTGGGCTGTGGGTCCACCTGTGGGCTGTGGGTCCTGTGAGCTGTGGGTCCTGTGAGCTCTGTGGGTCCACCCGTGGGCTGTGGGTCCTGTGAGCTGTGGGTCCACCCGTGGGCTGTGGGTCCTGTGAGCTGTGGGTCCACCCATGAGCTGTGGGTCCACCCGTGAGCTGTGGGTCCTCCTCGATGGCACCTGGGAGTGCAGCTGCTGGTTAACTGTTAGTTAACTGTTACTCCCCGTTCGCCTCTTTGAGGAACTGCAGGACGGTTCCCAAGCGGTTGCCAGGCGTCCTCAGCAGCACTTCTGCTTGTGGGCTTTTGCGTGGAGCTGGTGTGGAGCAGCCTCTGGGGTGGCTGGGATTGGCTGCTGTGTTGAGT
>NW_016866691.1:0-560 GCF_001698545.2 Rhinopithecus bieti | reverse complement strand
AAGCTTCCAGTGACTTTCTTCACAGAATTAGAAAAAGCAACTTTAAATTTCATATAGAACCAAAAAAGAGCCCATGTAGGCAAGACTACCCTAGGCTAAAAGAACAAAGCTGGAGGCATCATACTACCTGACTTCAAACTATACTACAAGGCTACAGTAACCAAAACAGCATGGTACTGATACCAAAACAGATATCTAGATTAATGGAACAGAACAGAGATCTCAGAAATAACACCATACATCTACAACCATCTGATCTTTGACAAACCTGACAAAAACAAGCAATGGAGAAAGGGTTCCCTCTTTAATAAATGGTGCTGGGGAAACTGGCTAGCTATATTCAGAAAGCAGAAACTAGACCCCTTTCTCACACCTTATGCAAAAATTAATTCAAGATGGATTAAAGACTTAAATGTAAAACCCAAAACCATAAAAACCCTAGAAGAAAACCTAGGCAATACCATTCAGGACATAGGCATGGGCAAAGACTTCATGACTACAACACCAAAAGAATTGCAACAAAAGCCAAAATTGACAAATGTGATCTAATCAAACTAAAG
>NW_016866690.1:0-557 GCF_001698545.2 Rhinopithecus bieti | reverse complement strand
CCCAGTTTGAAAGTCGTTCTTTGAGGGTTCTGCGAAGGGATAGTAAGTGGCAACTGGGGGCCTGTGTCAATCAAGGAAATGTCTTCCATCGAAAACTGGAGAGAAGCTTTCTGCGCAACTCTGTTGTGATGTTTGTATTCATCTCATAGAGTTAAATGATTCTATGGATTGAGCAGTTTGAAATCACTGTTTCTGTGGAATCTGAGAAAGGACATTTGGAAACGCTCTTTAGAATATGCTGAAAAGAAATAACCTCAGAGAGAAACCAGAAGGAAGCTTTCTGTGAAACTGCTCTGTGTCATGTGAATTCTGCTCACACAGTTAAGCTTCTCTTTTCATTGAGAAGTATCATAACACTGTTTTTGTTCAGTCTGCGAAGGGATATAAAGTAGGGCTTTGAGGCTTATGGTGAGAAAGGAAACATCTTCAGCTAGAAACTGGAGAGAAGCTTTCTGAGGAGCTGCTTTGTGATGTGTGCATTCCACTCACAGAAATATACCTTTCTTCTCCTAGATAATTCCGGAATTCCTTTTGGAGAAAAGCTACAAAGAAAATTC
>NW_016866689.1:0-557 GCF_001698545.2 Rhinopithecus bieti | reverse complement strand
GAAAAGCTTTCTGAGACACTGCTTTGTGATGTGTGTACTCATCTCACAGAGTAGCACGACTGTTTTCTTGGAGCAGTTTGTTGAAACTGTTCTTGTGGAATCTGCAATGGGATATTTGGGAGTGCACTGAAGAATATGGTGACAAAGGAAATAACCTGAGACAAAACCAAAAGAGGCTTTTGAGAAACCAGTTTGTGATGTGTGAATTAATCTCACAGATTTACACCTTTCTTTTCATGGAGCACTATGCTAACCCTATTTTCGTTTAATCTGCAAAGGGATATTCACGAGTGCATTGAGGCCTGTGGTGAAAAAGGAAATATCCTCAGAAAAAAACTTGAAAGAAGCTCTCTGAGAAATTGCTTTGTGATGTGTGAATTCATCTCACAGAGTTACACTGTTCTTTTCATTGAGTAGTTTGTTAACACAGTTTTCTTGGAATCTGCAATGACATATTTTGGAGCGCATTGGAGCTTTCGCTTACAAAGGAAATATCCTCATATAAAAACTAGAAAATTATTTCTGAGAAACTGAGTTGTGGTGGGTTAATTCATCTC
>NW_016866688.1:0-853 GCF_001698545.2 Rhinopithecus bieti | reverse complement strand
TTTGACTGACTTCAGCCTCCCTCAAAGAAACTAGAGCACTAAAAGTGGGATGTATCGACGTTCTATAGTAATTCACTATAAGAAGCAATTTTTTCTGTACTGTTTCTCAGGATGAGATCAAAATCAATAATATGGATTTGGCAGGCTAGCAGAAGAAGGGAACACTATGTTATATCTGAAAATACAGAGAAGAAGTAATTTTCAAAATTCCATTTTTTATGTCTCTCACTTAAAAGACCTACAAAAAAGTAACTTGGATCAAGGACTTACAGCAATTGTTTACAGACATGGTCCTCAAAACATTTTAATTTCTCTCCAGAGTCTACCGTGTGTGTGTGTGTGTTCGGTGTGTGTGTGTTAGTGTGTGTGTATTCTAAAAGTAGAATTTCAATCCACTTACAGACAGGGAAGGGAAGACATCATGTACAAAATCGTTTTATTTCCATATTCAGCTAACCTGAAAATTGCTGTTCGTATGCTGAGGCCAGGGATGTGACAGATTCAGATAAGGTTGATCATTTTTTTCTAAAAGTATCTATCCGTTTTCATTACTGGGATAACAACAGAAAAAAAAAGTTACTTACCAGGTGAAGTTACTATGAGCCTAGTCCCTTTTGCAAATTTCTTGATCCACCAAGTGCTATCACACTGGTCTAAGCTTCTACAAAATCTCAGCCTTCTGATCCTCATGACATGACTAGCAATCCAACAACTTTGAACTAGTAATTTGATCTTCTGGCTTTTTTGGAAGTCCTTGAATATAGGTTTTGTGACATGTGATAGTTTGTACTTTTCCTCATAAATTGCCTGTTTTCTTCTAAGGCAGTAATTCTTGAAAAGCACCAACAGAAAA
>NW_016866687.1:0-558 GCF_001698545.2 Rhinopithecus bieti | reverse complement strand
GGGTAGACTGGTAGAATAGGAGAGGTTGATATTATTTCCTACACTACATTTGGCTTTCTGCAACTATATGATTTGAAACTAGAAAATCAAGATGGGGAAGAAACTATTGGAACCTTCCTTTAAGCTGATGGGTAGTGGAAAAGCTGGTGGGATAGTGTAGTCCTTAAGAGTAGAGACTCTGGGATCAATGACTGGGATTAAATTTGATTCTGGCATATACTGGCTGTGGGACCTTCAGCAAGTTCTTCTCTTTGCCTTAGGTTCCTCATTCATTAGGAGAGGATAATAGTAGTACCTACTCCACAGGACTCTGTGAGGTTTAGAAGAAGCAATGCTTATAAAGTCCTGACCCAATGGCTAGCACATGGTATGGGTTTGACAAGTATTCATCATTATTTTTAGGTAGGTATAATAATATTATAATTATTATTAAATATATAATCTCAACTTTTTTATAAAATGTCAAAAAAATACCAGAAGTTTCTTCAAGCAGTAGATTTCTTTGGGATATGAAAACAAGAATGATCTTTTCCTGCTCTCTGCAATGTTCAATACTCT
>NW_016866686.1:0-560 GCF_001698545.2 Rhinopithecus bieti | reverse complement strand
TAGTTCCACTTTCCCCAAGACAGTGCAGAGCTGAGGCTGGTTAATGCAGGTGAGGAACCAGCGGTTGGTATTGGAAAAGGCCTGGCAGAAAGAAGGTTCTAGGATCTGCTTATAGAGCCACAACAGGGTGCAGACAACTGTGATGTCAGCCAATGTCACTCATTTGTCCTCCAGAAAAGTCCTTGTCTTCAAGTGAGCATCCAACAGCCCCAGAATTCGCCTCACTTCCTCCTTTGCATTCTCAGTGGCCTATTTTTTTGTGCTGCATGATGCTCAAGGTGGGGAACACCTAGGTACTGGTTGGGGACACTCATTTGTTTTTCTAAGACCACCAGAGCGGGCACAAAAGAACCAGCGAGTAGGCAAGTGTAGGAGCAAAACTGCAAGTTTATTTTGGTCACCTAGCTTCAGGGGAAGAAGGTGGGTAGGGAGAGGTCTGTTGGCCTCCGGCAAATGAGGCCCACAGAGTCACCCGTGCAGCTAGCTCTCGGACGGAGTTCCAACAGTCCCGACTGCAGTGGGGAAGCTGGGAAGTCCGTGCGTGGGGTTAGTCCGGAGTG
>NW_016866685.1:0-837 GCF_001698545.2 Rhinopithecus bieti | reverse complement strand
ATTTTTCAGTTAAATTTGGTTTTTTGCAAACTTCATTCCTTGCATATCATGAGGCTAAAGCCAGATATATGACATAATATAAGAAAAGCATCCTAAGAGAGAAAAGAGAAAACATTCTCAGGCTCTCAAACTATAAATTGATGAAAAATGTCACGTTGTTATTTTAGCATTTTTTTGTCTGGGAATTCTATGAAGAAGTAGGTGCAAAATGTTACTATATGGAAAATATAATGTACTTTGTGCACTGAATTTTAAAATGACATGGAAGGTCTGACGAATACAGAAAGGTTGACAGCTCACCACAAATTTATTAAGTATATTCAAGTTTTTATCTCAAACTTTTTTTAAATTATTTGAGTGTTGGTATTGATAAATTCGTTGTTGTTATTACTGAGAACTTAATATGTTACTATATGGCTTTCCTAAGTTCTCTTTCAATATTACTACTAAATTTGTAAATGATAAGTGATCGTTAAATGAACTTACATGTTGAACAATACAGACAATATCATTCACAGGTATTAGGGCCATTTCAGTAGGAGTAAGAAATATAACCTTTGGACATGCAGACCTTGGAGTCCATTTCAGTTTGACTAATCAACATGTTCAGTTTATAACATGTCTGATCCTCTATATCTCTTTTTAAGAATATATGTGTTTGTGTGTGTGTACATGTGTATGTGTAGGCAGATTTTATTTAGTTGATATCATGAGGAAATCTGTTGCTCACATAGTTGACATTTCTTTATAAATACAACTCACCTCATCAAAATGACATACCAAAAGTGTCCCGACCTGCAGGACAGTCGAACGGGCCCTGGAAGGGGGAGTGGGAAT
>NW_016866684.1:0-832 GCF_001698545.2 Rhinopithecus bieti | reverse complement strand
ACTCTGCCTCAAAAAAAAAAAAAAAAAAAAAAAAGAATAAGGTCTAAAAAAATCTTTCCCCTGTGAAAAACACTGTTAAGAGAATTAAAGGACAAGCTACAGAGCAGGAGAAATATTTGCAAATTACATATTTATTAAAGGATTTGTATCCAGATACTTCACCTCAGAGGATGTAAGAATGGCAAATAAGCACATGAAAAAATGTTCAATATCATTAGCCCTTAGGGAAATGCAAATTAGGATACTACTACAGGATGAGATACAATTACAGGATGAGATAAAAAATCACGACAAGACCACATACTGGATGGAACAACTCAACTCTCATATGTTATAGGTGATAATTCAAAATGTTACAGCCACTCTGGAAAACAGTTTGGCAGTTTCTTATCAAATTAAACATGTACTTATCCAATGACTCATCAATGGCACTCCTAGTTATCTACCCTAGAGGAATGAAAACAAATGTTTATAGAAACTATTTATAATCATCAAATCTGGAAACAACCCAAATATACTTCAAGGGGTAAGTATTAATAAACACACTGTGGTACATCCATCCAATGGACCAGTACTCAGCAGCAAAAAGGAACCAACTATTAACATTGTCTTAGTCAAGACTGCTGTATACCATAGACAGGACAGCTTAAATGACTGACATAGATTTCTCACAGTTTTAGAGGTTGAGAAATCCAAGATCAAGGCGCCCTTAGATTCAATTCGGTTCTTGGCTAAGGCCTTCTTCCTGGCTTGCTAAGAGCAGCCTTCTCATGGTTTCCTGACAAGGAGGAGAAAGTGAGTCCTACCTAGTGTCTCCTTTCTTTTTTTTTTT
>NW_016866683.1:0-1844 GCF_001698545.2 Rhinopithecus bieti | reverse complement strand
AAAAAAAAAAAAAAAAAAAAAGAAAAAGTTAGGAATGCAAAAAATTTATTGTGGAGTAATACCTGTGAAAACTGAAAGGGGAATAAAGCAGATGAGCAGAAAGGGCCTTCACATTGTCTTGCAGATATGACACCTGTGAAAGGAAAGGAGGAGGAAATCAAGATTTAGCAGGGAGAGCTTCACATCAAACTGCAGATCTGAGTAAGTCCTGGAAAACTCAATGAGAAGCTCTGGAGCAAAGATTGTCCATTAGAGGCATCCCCTAAAGGACAGGCACTAGCAACCACATCATGCTCAATCACTGGCTAAATACCACTCAGGAAGTGTGGCCTTCCCCCATACTCTGAGGCAGATCCTGAAGGTGCTGCACCTGGAGGATGCCAACTCACTGTACTCCTCGCATATGAACAGCAGGTTCTTTCTTGAAGGGTGATCTGAGGAGTGAACTTTCATGGCTGCCACATCTGGGGATCAGATCTTGCCTGGAAGTTACAGACATTCATTGTTTCAATTGGTTGTGAATGAGGCAGGTCTCTCAAATTAGAAACCAGAGCTCAATATGAGAATCCTAAGTAGGTGGCAATGTTAGAGCCTGGACTTTTGCATGTGTTGAAAAAGAAAACACATTGACCAATCTTTGAAAGATAGAAAACAAGATAACTCTTAACACATGAAGATTAATTAGTGGGGTAGAAGCCAGGCCAAGGAACTGAAGACATGCTTGCTTTTTAAGGACTGATGTTAGTTAACAACATACGTAATTCAGAAAATTGGGTTTGAGGACCTTACACAATTGGGATTTTTTTAACTGCAATTTTCTTTTAGATTATTGTAGATCCCTTTGCAGCTGCAAAAAACAATACAGAGAATTCCCATGTACACTTTATCGAGTTTCCCCCAATGGTAACATTTTGCAAAAGCATAATATCGCAACCAAGATATTGATATAGATATAATCCACTGATTTTATTCAGATTTCCCCAGTTTTACCTGTACTCATTTCTCTGTGTGTTTGTGTATGTGTGTGTGTGTGTGTGTGTGCGTGTGTGTGACACCATCACAGTCAAGATACTGAACTTCTCCATCACCACAAGATCCCTCATATTGAAGCCTCACTCACTTTGCTCCCACATTTTTATCCCCATCTTTAGCCCCTGGCAACCACCAATCTTTTCTCCATTTCTCGAAATTTTCCCTTCAAAAACTTTAGATGCATAATTAAATCATCCATTATGTAACCATTTGAGATTGGCTTTTTCACTCTGCATAATGCCTTTGAGATTCATCCAAGTTGTTGCATGTATCAATAGTGTATTCCTTTTTATCACTGGTATGATATGGATATGCTACAGATTGTTTAACTATTTACCCATTGAAGGACATCTGGGTGTTTTTCCCCAATTTTGGGCTACAAACATTGTTGTATAGATTTCTGTGTGAATGTAAGTTTTCATTGCTCTGGGATAAATGCCCAGAAGTGCTGAGTTAGTGCTGAGTTATATTGTAGTGGCATGTTTTGTTTCTTAAGAAATCGCTAAAATGTTTTCCAGTGTAGCTATACCATTTTACATTCTACTAATAATGTAGAAGTAATCCAATTTCTCTGCATCCTCACCAGCATTTGGTATTATTATTATTATGTTTTATTTTAGCCATTCTGATAAGTGTGTAGTAATATCTCACTGAGGCTTTCATTTGTGTTTCCCTAAGGCTAACGATGTTGAACACCTTTTCATGTGGTTATTTGTATTTTCACAATGTATTGGCTTCTCAGTATTTAGCCAAGTTAGTTTTGAAGAGAATAGTATGATTCAACTAAACAAAGTAGAGTCCAATTCCCACCT
>NW_016866682.1:0-803 GCF_001698545.2 Rhinopithecus bieti | reverse complement strand
TGTCTTTTACATTTAATTGAAAATAAGAAACCAAATATCTTCAAGTAACTATCACAGCATATTGTACAAAGTGTTTCTTTTTTTTATTATTATACTTTAAGTTCTAGGGTACATGTGCACAGCGTGCGGGTTTGTTACATATGTATACATGTGCCATGTTGGTGTGCTGCACCCATTAACTTGTCATTTACATTAGGTATATCTCCTAATGCTATCCCTCCTCCTTCCCCCAACCCCACGACAGGCCCCGGTGTGTGATATTCCCCACCCCGTGTCCAAGTGTTCTCATTGTTCAATGCCCACCTATGAATGAGAACATGTCGTGTTTGGTTTTGCTCAGAATGATGGTTTCCAGCTTCATCCATGTCCTTCCAAAGGACATGAACTCATCCTTTTTTATGGCTGCGTAGTACTCCATGCTGTTTATGTGCCACATTTTCTTAATCCAGTCTATCACTGATGGACATTTGAGTTGGTTCCAAGTCTTTGCTATCATGAATAGTGCCGCAATAACCATACGTGTGCATGTGTCTTTATCCAATGAGATTTCTAATCCTTTGGGTATATACCCAGTAATGGGATGGCTGGGTCAAATGGTATTTCTAGTTCTAGATACTTGAGGAATCGCCACACTGTCTTATGCAATGGTTGAACTAGTATACAGTCCCACCAACAGTGTAAAAGTGTTCCTACTTCTCCACATCCTCTCCAGCACCTGTTTCCTGACTTTTTAATGATCGCCATTTTAACTGGTGTGAGATGGTATCCCATTGTGGTTTTCATTTGCATTTCTCTGATGGCCA
>NW_016866681.1:6371-8431 GCF_001698545.2 Rhinopithecus bieti | reverse complement strand
CTCTAAACTTTTTTCTATTTTTACAACTGTTTACTTATTTTTACTTTTAAATTTTTTGTTAAAATTAACACACAAACACACATATTAACCCTAGGCCTACACAGGGTCAGGATAATTAAAATATCACTAGGCAGTAGGAACTTTTTTTCTTTTCTTTTTTTGAGACAAAGTCTCGCTCTTGTCGCCCAGGCTGGAGGGCAGTGGTACAATCTCAGTTCACTGCAATCTCCCCTCCTGGGTTCAAGTGATTCTCCTGCCTCAGCCTCCTGAGTAACTGAGATTACAGGTGCCCACCACCATGCCCAGCTAATTTTTTTTGCATTTTAGTAGAGATGGTTTTCACCATGTTGGCCAGGCTGGTCTTGAACTCATGACCTCAGGCGATCCACCCACCTTGGCCTCCCAAAGTGCTGGGATTACAGGCATGAGCCATCACTCCCAGCCGGCAATGGGAACTTTTATCTCCATTATCATCTCATGGGTCACCCTCATATATGCAATCTGTTGATGATTGAAATGTCATTATGTGGCACATGACTATACAATTTATTCAAATTTTCAAAGTCTTACTGGATAGTTAGGTTCACAAGCTGCAAGGAGATGACAAAGGAACCACTCAGTAAACTTGAATTGATACTAAAATTTGACTTCTCACCAAAAAAAAAAAAAAAAATTACAGACCAAGTTCACTTACACTATTTATATGCATGTATTTAAAACATTTGTAAATAGCATTAAGTGGATCAATTAAGAAATTCTAATTCTTGGTCAAGTGCAGTTCATCTTAAGAACGCAACTATATTTATAAGTTGAAAGAAATTATCCAACCTGAAGAATAAAGAGAAAACAAGCTCTTTGGAAAAAACTCTCAGCTCTCAGGGACACAGAGGACAATATTAAAAAGACTAACACACATAGATAGGAGTCTTAGAGAGTTAGTACAAGAGATAGAGGCACAAAAGCTAGTTGAAGACAATATGGCTGAAATTTCCCAAATTTAGTGAAAGATAAATTTATAGACCGTAGAAGCTCAGCAAACTCCAAACAGGATGAACTCAAAGAATATTATAGAGAATAAGGAAAATTAGAAAACAATTTTGACTGAATCATAATGAACAGATAAATTTAACACTTTACTTAGATGGAAACTCATACTTTCAAATATTTGTATTAGAAAAGAAGAAATATTTCACGTCAATGCCTAATATCCCACCTTAAGAAGCTAGAAAAAGAGCAAATTATACGTAGTCAGTTGAAGAAAGAAAATATTAAAGATGAGAACAGAAATCAACAAAATAGAAAACGGACTAGAGAAAATTAACAAAACCAAAGATTGATTCACTGAAAAGACCAACAAAATTGACATTCTCAGGTAGTGATCAAGAAGAAAAGGAGATAAACCATCAAGATCAAGAATAAAAAAGAGATGATCACCACAGAGTCTACTGATACCAGCCTGGGCGACAGAGCGAGACTCTGTCTCAAAACCAAAAAAAAAAAAAAAAAGATAATTAATTTTGAAAGATCCAGACCACAACTAGATGGACATTTATACTTTCACTTAAAAGTATTTTATAGGCCGGGCGCAGTGGCTCACGCCTGTAATCCCAGAACTTTGGGAGGCTGAGGTGGGCAGATCATGAGGTCAGGAGATCGAGACCATCCTGGCCAACATGGTGAAACCCTGTCTTTACTAAAACACAAAATTAGCCAGGTGTGGTGGCAGGCGCCTGTAGTCCCAGCTACTCAGGAGGCTGGGGCAGGGGAATTGCCTGAACCCAGGAGACAGAGATTGCAGTGAGCCAAGACTTTGCCATTACACTCCAACCTGGTGACAGAGCGAGACTCCGTCTTAAAAAAAAAAAAAAAATAGAAGTACTACTTTCTGAAAAATCAGTTTAAAGGCTTTCATGGACAGTGATAATTCACGGATAATTCCAACCTAATTTAAAATATCTCAGTGAACAGAGAAAGAAGAAAAGCTTTCAAGTACATACTTGAGCAGAAAAAGATACTAAAATTTGACTTCTCACCAAAAAAAAAAAAAAAAAAAAAAAAAA
>NW_016866681.1:0-3750 GCF_001698545.2 Rhinopithecus bieti | reverse complement strand
TTTTTTTTTTTTTTTTTTTTTTTTTTTTTTAAATTGTGGGTCCATATCACTTAAAATAAAAAAGTAATTAGCTAGACACACAGAAACAATTGACTCAGCCGATGGAAGAAATTCCACTGTAAAAATTGTCAGGAACTAGTTTGCATCAGTTGTTCAAAATCTACACAACGGGAAAATTTCAAAGAGGCATTGGGAAAAGCTCTGAGTTCCTGAGTGTTTGTGCACATTATCTCAGTGAAAATGGAAGAAAATGTGGTCATTAAGACCGTCATCTCCATTTGGCTAATTTCTCTAAAACCCTAAATTGAAATATTCTTTTGTTAAAATAATCTTTAAAGGCTAAATAGAGTTTTTATAAAATGACAAAGTCCAATCTCAGGAAAGTTTCTTTGTGATTCAATAAAAGTTTAGAAACATTTAGAGTTTTCATCCCAGATTTGAGACATTACCGTGCTACTGACAATCTCCTTTTCTGTCTCTAAATGACCATACCTTTCAGGAACTTAGGTTCATATACAGATCTTGGGTCTTTGATATATAAAGTATGGTACATAAGAATTTAAAGTTTTCATCTTCTGTCTTTCTCTCCACTCTAGCTCTTTATCTTCTATTAAAATTGAACTCCTTCTTCATTGTTTTCATTAATTTCTCTAAGCCACTTCATTGTGCACTTCTATTTAAATAGAGACCCTGGAGTTTTACGACAATTTCCAAAAGGGATTTGGGTAAGATGCTATGCTCGAAATACCCTGCAAGAAAATATGAACCACCATCTTCAAGATTAAAGTGGCAATTGCCTGTCTTGATTGATCTTTCTTCGTATCTTTATTAATCTTATGGAAAAATCCTTTTAAATAGATTTTAAATAGATTTTTAAATAGATCCTATTGAAATAGATTTTAAAGAAAAAATCTTTAAAGTAGATTTTTAAAGATGTAAACCAGCTTTGTATTATAATAAATGCCCCATAGCTTTCTTTTCTTTGTTAATTGTGTTTTATTATGGTAATAGCAACCATCACGAAATCCACCCTTTGAACAAAGTTTTAAGTGAACCATACATTATCGTTGACTACAGGTGCAATGTTGTAAAATTCTAGCGCACCTGAACATTTAAGCATTTAAACAAGAGTGATATTAAATAGATGACCTTAGTTGCTGTGTAGATGGATTGGGGGAAGGGGCAATAATGAAAACAGGTCTACAGGGGAGTGACATGGTGACATGGACCAGACTGATGATTATAGAAACAAAGAGAAGGGAGGGGTTCAGTAGGGATATGAGGGATTAAATCAACAACACTTACAGATGAACGAGATGTGGAGAGTGAGGGAGAAAAATCAATAATGGTTCCTAGAATTTTGTGATGAGAAAGATGTTCTTTGTTGTGTGGGAGAATCTTGAGGAAAATGTACATATAGAGAGAGAGTCTATATAACAACCAGCATATCCATGTTCTTTCTTCATAATATTAATTTATATCTCAGTGACAGATTTTCTCTAATGGTTTGAGCTACAAATTAAAAACAAACTAGCATCAGTCTTGCCTTGACTTTTTTTTCTCAAATATAAATTCTGAGTAATAGTTTCTTAAATTTTCTGAATCATGACATTATAAGGTTATATGGGAGAATCAAGATAATACAATTCAAGACTTTAGTAGTTTTCCAAATGCATTTTACTTCAAATACAGGCCAGTCTTTTTTTGATATTATTTTGAACTTATGGAAAATTTTCAAAAATAGTATAAACAAATCCTGGATACTTTTAACCCATATTTTCCCAAACATTAACATTTATTACATCTACTGCATCCTTTTTCACTCTCTCTCTGTCTCAGTCTTTCTCTATCTCCTTTTCTATATGCATAAGTATACATGCATACACATAAATGCATGATATGTAAATATAGATACATAAATACATATGTTTGTGTATTTTATATACATATGTGTGTGTGTATGTATGTAAACATATATTTAATCATAGCTTCTAAAATTCCAAATATAGACATCATAGGCAAGTGTCTGTTCAGGCATCAGTTCTCACCTGGGGTGATATTGTTTCAAGGAATGTTTGAAAATGTCTGGGCACGTGTTTGGTTGTGACAACTTGAGAGGGTTTGCTACTGGTGTGTAGGAGGTAGCAGCCAGAGATGATGCTAACCATCTGACCTACCTACAATGCACAGCCAACCTTCATAACAGAGAATTATCTGACCATAAAATGTCAAGAGTGCTAAAGGTAAGAGATCTTGCATAAACCAATCAACCTCCCGTTCCACCACCTCCTTTACAGACTGAATAGTCTGTAGAAGAATTTATCCAGGTAGCCTTGGAAAAAATCCATTTTGCTTGTTCCTCTCCTTTGTTTTTAGTATGATTTGTCTTGCTTTGTTTCTCTCAGTACAGCAGGGTTTAAAGTATCCAATGTCATAAGGGACATATTCCCCTGACTTTTATTTTTTACTTGTGCATTTTGTTAAAAAAATTTATCTTTATTTCAAAATTATATTAATCAGTTTGATTTGGTCATTTCAAAATGTGTATGCACATCAAAACATCATGTTGTATACCATAAATATACATAATTTTCATTTGTTAATTATATCGTAATAAAACGGGGAAGGAAAAAATGTACATATACTTCATTTTATACTTACTTTTTTTTCTAAATCATTTAAGAGTAAGATGCACACATGATTATCCTTTTTTCCTCTAAATGCCTCATTGTTTGTTTTCTAAAATCCAGGAGTTCTCTTACATAATTGCAGTGAAATTAACAAAATCAGAAAATTATCTTTGATACACTACTATGATTAATTGGCAAATTTTATGGAGATTCCTTTGGTCAGTTTTAAAATTCAAGTATCTGTCTTATTATTCTTTTCCAACTATGTTATTAGAAAAAAAAAAAGTGGCCATTTAGAAAATTAAAGGTACTTCTTCAGTTCCAGCTGACTGAATCTCAGTTTAAATTTGCGATTTTTAACCCAAACAGGTCTCTAGTGCTGCCACTGGGCAATTCTACAATATACCCCTGACCTATTTAATTTCCAGTCTCCTAATTCATACCTTTTCCACTTTAGTTAAGCCTCCACAACTTTCTTGCTTCTCTTCACTCTCAACCGATGAGCTAACTTCTTATTTTCCCAAGAAAATAGAAGCCACTAGAGGAGGACTTTCACACCTTCCCACCACAACGTCTGTCAAACCACCTTGCTCCTATATCCTCTGCCTTATCCCACCATTACGAATGGGCTATTTTTCCTTCTCTTGCACTTGACTCTGCCTCTTGGCACTGGGTCTGGCCCCCTTCCTCATTTGTCTAGGCATGAATTTGGGTCCTGCCCAAATTGGGGTGTTTTGTGTGGTTAAAATAAGATCACAGTATGGTTTTATGAATCATATGGTTTGTTGCCATACGATGAGTTTCTTTTTTATTCCTCCACACAGTGCTCAAAGTAGAGGAGAATAATGAAAATGAATATCACAGGGAATACACTCAATAAATGAGGTACCTGTATTTTACTTAATCATGTCCCAAAGCACAAGAGTAGTGATGTAGGCGACCGAGATGTTCAAAAGAGAGGTCATAAAGTGCTACCTTTAAGTGAAAAGGGGAAAGTTGTCAACTTAATAAGGAAAGAAAAAAAAATGTATGCTGAGGTTGCTAAGATCTATGGTAAGCATGAGTCTTCTATACATGAAATTGTAGGCCGGGTGCGGTGGCTCAAGCCTGTAATCCCAGC
>NW_016866680.1:0-976 GCF_001698545.2 Rhinopithecus bieti | reverse complement strand
TTTTTGTTTACGAGTGTCTTGGCAATGTGGGCTCTTTTTTGGTCCCATATGAACTTTAAAGTAGTTTTTTTCCAATTCTGTGAAGAAAATCATTGGTAGCTTGATGGGGATGGCATTGAATCTATACATTACCTTGGGCAGTATGATCATTTCATGATATTGATTCTTCCTATATATGAGCATTGACTGTTCTTCCATTTGTTTGTGTCCTCTTTTATTTCATTGAGCAGTGGTTTGTAGTTCTCCTTGAAGAGGTCCTTCACATCCCTTGTAAACTGGATTCCTAGGTATTTTATTCTCTTTGTAGCAATTGTGAATGGGAGTTCACTTATGATTTGGCTCTCCGTTTGTCTGTTATTGGTGTATAGGAATGCTTGTGGCTGGGCATCGTGGCTCACACTTGTAATCCCAGCACTTTGGGAGGCTGAGGAGAGTGGATCATGAGGTCAGGAGATTGAGACTATCCTGGCTAACATGGTGAAACTCCGTCTCTACTAAAAGCACAAAAAAAAGTAGCTGGGTGTAGTGGTGGGCACCTGTAGTCCCAGCTACTCCAGAGGCTGAGGCAGGAGAATGGCATGAACCTGGAAGGCGGAGCTTGCAGTGAGCCAAGATCTTGCCACTGCACTCCAGCCTGGGCGACCAGAGCGAGACTCCACTTCAAAAAAAAAAAAGAATGCTGGTAATTTTTGCACATGGATTCTGTATCCTGAGACTTTGCTGGAGTTACTTATCAGCTTAAGGAGATATTGGGCTGAGACCATGGAGTTTTCTGAATACACAATCATGTCAGCTGCAAACAGGGACAATTTGACTTCCTCTTTTCCTGATTGAATACCCTTTATTTCTTTCTCTTTCATGATTGCACTGGCCAGAACTTACAACACTATGTTGAATAGTGTGAGAGAGGGCATCCCTATCTTTGTCAGTTTCAAAGGGAATGCTTCCAGTTTTTGCCCATTCAGTATGATACTGG
>NW_016866678.1:0-974 GCF_001698545.2 Rhinopithecus bieti | reverse complement strand
GAGCCTGAGCTGCTGGAACCTATTCCCTATGAATTCATGGCATAATAGGTGTTAAAAAAAAAAAAAAAAAGACCTCTGGGCTGAAAAAAAAAAAAAATGTCTGATATGAGCAAGATGCTTGGTGTGTAGCAACTTGCAGCATATTTTATATTCCCAAACTGTCATTTCTTAGTTGTCAGCGTGAACTAAGTGAAAAATGACAGGTCCAAGAGACCGCCCTATGTCAAAAAAGAATTCAGACAAAAGGAAAAATGTAACATTAGTCCATACCTGGAACAGTCACTTGAACGATGTTAAGATCTTCAACACCTGCTGCAGAGTTTGTAACATTGGATGAATTTGTGTTTCCTTAAAACAGAGGTTGAAATTTAGAATTTACCAAGAATAAAGCCAATTCGCCTTTAAATATGTCTAAGTACTGCTTTGATCAGAAGCCCAGACTGATTTTTTTTTTTTTTTTTTTTGAGACAGGTTCTTACTCTGTCATCCAGGCTGGAGTGCAGTGGTATGATCCTAGCTCACTGCAGCCTCCACCTCCCATGGTCAAGTGATCCTCCCACCTCAGCCTTCTGAGTAGCTGGGACCACAGACATGTACCACCATGCCTGGCTAATTTTTTTTTTTTTTGCGATTGAGTCTATCGCTCAGGCTGGAGTGCAGTGGTGCAATCTCAGCTCACTGCAACCTCTGCCTCCCAGGTTCAAGCGATTCTCAGCCTCCTGAGTAGCTGGGATTACAGGAGCCCACCACCACACTCAGCTACTATTTGTATTTTTTTAGTAGCGATGGAGTTTCACCATGTTGGTCATGCTGGTCGAGAACTCCTGACCTCAACTGACTCACCTGCCTGGGCCTCCCAAAGTGCTGGGATTACAGGTGTGAGCCACCACACCTGGCTCTAATTCTTGTATTTTTAGTAGAGACGGGGTTTCGCCGTGTTGGCCAGGCTGGTCTTGAACTCTTGGCCTCAAGGG
>NW_016866677.1:0-970 GCF_001698545.2 Rhinopithecus bieti | reverse complement strand
GAGCTATGGCAATTCAAAAAAAGAAATAGCTTTAGTTATGGAAATCAGGACTAGTAGTATTGAAAGGTGAATAAAAAAAATTTAAAAAAATTAAAGATAAAAAAAGAAAGAAATTTAAAAGATAAATAAAATTCATTTTAAAAAAGAGAAAGAAATCAGGACTGACATCATGGAAAATAAAAAAAGTATTTCACTGGGCCTTAAAACGTGGGTAGGATTTGGCCAGGCCAGTGGTTCATGCCTATAATCCCAACACTTTGGGAGGCCAAGGCAAGATGATCACTTGAGCCCTGGAGTTTGAGACTAGCTTGGGCAACAAAGAGAGACCTCATCTCTACCAAAAATTAAGAAAAAATTAGCCAGGCATGGCGGTACGTGCCTATAGTCCCAGCTACTTGGGAGGCTGAGGTGGGAGGATCACTTGAGCCTGGGAGATAGAGGCTGCATTAAGCAGTGATCACACCACTGCACTCCAGCCTGGGAGACAGAGCAAGACGCTGTCTCAAGAGCAAACAAAAAGGATGTGTAGGATTTGAACATATGAGATGGGTGGAAAGGAACTCCAAGTAGACAGGGTACTCTGTGTAAAGGCTAGGCAGCAGCAAGATAGAGAAGGCATAATTGCCCAGCAATTACAAGAGGCAATAAGAGACAAGCCTGAATCATTCATGAGCTATAACCAATTACTATGAATTAACTGTGATATTCATATTCTTGCTCAATAGTAGGGTTAAAAACATTTTCCTCAGATATCACACCAAAAGCACAAGTAAAAAAATTAAAAAATGAGACTTCATCAAAATTTAAAGTTTTGTACTGTAAAGGACACCTTCAAGAAACTGAAAAGGTAACACACAGAATGGGAGAACATATTTGCCAATCATATCTGATAAGGGATTTGTATTTAGAATATATAAAGAACTCGGCCGGGCGCGGTGGCTCAAGCCTGTAATCCCAGCACTTTGGGAGG
>NW_016866676.1:0-1630 GCF_001698545.2 Rhinopithecus bieti | reverse complement strand
ACGGGTGGATCACGAGGTCAGGAGATCGAGACCATCCTGGTCTACACGGTGAAACCCCGTCTCTACTAAAAAATACAAAAACTAGCCGGGCGAGATGGCGGGCGCCTGTAGTCCCAGCTACTCGGGAGGCTGAGGCAGGAGAATGGCGTAAACCCGGGAGGCGGAGCTTGCAGTGAGCCGAGATCGCGCCACTGCACTCCAGCCTGGGCGACAGAGCGAGACTCCGTCTCAAAAAAAAAAAAAAAAAAAAAAAAAAAAAAAAGAAAACAGATACCTCTATAAGTAGCAATGCAAAAAGACTTTAATAATACAATAAACTTAAAAGTAGCTAGGGCATGGTGGCACACCCGTAGTCCCAGCTACTAGGGAGGCGGAGATGGGAGGATCACTTGAGCCCAGGAGTTCAAAGTTACAGTGAGCTATTATCACGCCACTGCACTCCAGATTGGGTGACAGAGTAAGATCTCGTCTCAAAACAAAATAAATAAACTTAGAAAAAAGAGCCCCCTTTTTATCACACCTGAATTTATGCTAATGAATAGCTTAAGGGTAGGGCTACTCACCAAAAGACCAAAAATGATAAGAGAGTTGGAAATTTTAGTCCCACCCACCAACCCCTGTGGAAGAGAGCAGGATTGGAGATTGAGTCATGAAAACTATTGTACAGTGAGGTTCAGAGAGCACCCCACTTGGTGAGCACATTGACATCTTGGGAGGGTGGTACAGCCAGAGAAGGCACAGAAGCTCTGCACCACCCTCCATCCCCCTTAATTTGTCCTGTGCATCCCTTCTATTTGTCTGTTCTTGAGTTATATTCTTTATAATAAACCAGTAAATTTTTTAAAAAATAAATACAAAATAAAAACTATATACTCTTTTAAAAAAAAAAAGGACAGCACAATTAAAATGAACAAATGACTTCACAGAGGAGAAACTGGGATAGACAAATAGCAAACAGAAATATGAATAGAAGCTGTACTTCATTAGCAATCAAAAAAATACAAATTAAAACTACCATGAGATAACCTTTCATATCCTCTGACCCAGTAATTCCCCACTTAGTATATAAACTTTTGCATATGTGTACCAAGAGCATATAGAAGATATTCGCACTATTGCTATGGGCAAAAAAATAATAAACCATCTAAATGGTCATCAGCAAAAGACGAAATAAATTACGGTAAGTTACACAACAGAATACTATGCAGAGGTGAAAATGATTAATTATGACTACAAAATAAATCAGTCTCAGAAATATGTGAAAAATAAAAGTCTGAGAAGCAAACACTGTTTAGAGATTAAAAACCAATATGGTGAAATTATATTTTTTAAAGTTTAGATAAACACAACATTCAGTAGTCACTTTTATAGTGGCAGAAACAGCATTTGTTGTATTAATATTTGTCAGATCATACACATTTAAGTATTCTTTAGTAACTACCTCAAAGTAAAAAAAAAAAAAAAGTGTTCCAATCTTTAGAGAAGGTCTAAGTACAACAGAAAATGAAGTGGTCATAAAAGAAAAAGGGAAAGAGGGAGAAGTGCAGAAAAAGAAACTGGTAACATTTGATGCCATGAAGGTAAACTTGACAGCTCGAAGGAGTGGGAAGTATTTCTTTCTCATTGTATA
>NW_016866675.1:0-556 GCF_001698545.2 Rhinopithecus bieti | reverse complement strand
CGAATGAGCATTTGTCCAATTGCAGTAGCCTGAATAAGATCATTTCCTTAATTATCCTGTGCATTTAGTATTTACAAGGGGTAAATAGAATGGCTCTGCAATGGATGCAAATGAGTAACATTTAGATTTTTGAAACATATGTCAAGATTCTCTAACAATGGGCTCATGGCTGCGAATGAAGTGCATCTTACCTAGATGGGAAAGGATATGTTTGCTAGAAGTTGACTGATCTAATCACTTGAACAATTTTTTTTTCAGCTAGACTGAAGAATGGACGTTGTGTTAGAAGCTATAAAGCCAACATTAATCATCTTGTACATCTCTTGGGTGAGTTCTTGGGCAACCAGGTGCATTATCTATATACAGTAATATTTTTAAAGGAATCTTTATTCTGAGTAGAAGGCCTCAACAGTGGTCTTACAATATTTAGTAAGCCATGTTGCAAACAGATATATTGTCATTCAGGCTTTGTTCATTCAATTATAAAGCACAGGCAGAATAGATTTAGCACAATTCTTAAGGGTCCTGGGATTTTGAAATGGTGAATGAGCATTGC
>NW_016866674.1:0-1086 GCF_001698545.2 Rhinopithecus bieti | reverse complement strand
TTCAGGCCGGGTGCGGTGGCTCACGCCTATAATCCCAGAACTTTGGGAGGCCGAGGAGGGGGGATCATGAGGTCAGGAGTTTGAGACCAGCCTGGCCAATATGGTGAAACCCTATGTCTACTAAATACAAAAATTAGCTGGGCGTGGTGGTGCAAGGCGGTAGTCCCAGCTACTCGGGAGGCTGAGGCAGGAAAACCGCTTGAACCCGGGAGGTGGGGGTTGCAGTGAGCTGAGATCGTGCCACTGCACCCCAGCCTGGGCGACAAAGTGAGACTCTGTCTCAAAAAAGAAAAAAAAAAAAAGAGATGGGGTCTCACCTTATCACCCAGGCTGGAGTGAAGTACGCAATCATAGCGCACTGCAGCCTTGAACTCCTGGGCTCAAGGGATCCTCCTGCCTCAGCCTCCAGAGTAGCTGAGACTACAGGAGCAGGCTACCATGCCTGGCTGATTTTTTGTTTTTTTGAGATAGGTCTCGCTCTGTCGCTCAGGCTGGAGTGCAGTGGCATGATCTTGGCTCACTGCAACCTCCACCTCCTGGGTTCAAGCGATTTTCCTCCCTCAGCCTTCTGAATAGCTGGGATTACAGTCTTGCACCACCATGCCTGGCTAAGTTTTATTTTTATTTATTTATTTTTTGAGATAGGGTTTCACTCCCGTCGCCCAGGCTGGAGTGCAGTGGTGCGATCTCAGCTCATTGCAAACTCTGCCTCCCGGGCTCAAGTGATTATCCTGCCTCAGCCTCCCCAGTAGCTGGGACTATAGGCATGTGCCACCGCTCCCAGCTAATTTTTGTATTTTTTTTAGAGATGAGGTCTTGCCATGTTGCCCACTTGGTCTCAAACTCCTGAGCTCAAGTGATCGGCCCACCTCAGCCTCCCAAAGTGCTGGGATTACAGGTGTGAGCCACCGTGCCTGGCCTAATTTTTTATTTTTTGTAAAGATAGGATCTCACTATGTTACCCTGGCTGGTTTTGAACTCCTGGGCTCAAGTGATCCTTCTGCCTTAGCCTCCCAAAGTGCTGAGATTATAGGTGAGAGCCACCGTGTCCAGCCAAGAAATCTATCTATCTATCTATCTATCTAT
>NW_016866673.1:0-1178 GCF_001698545.2 Rhinopithecus bieti | reverse complement strand
CAGTACATTAAAACATTAAAATACATTAAAATTTTCTGAAACCCTTGTTTATGCAATATTTTCTTATTGTTTCTTAATCTCACTGATTAAAGATATGATTATATACCCAAATGCGATTATTTTCCTTTATGCCTACTAAAATACAAATAAAATAGATTTGATATTTGATTTTGGGAAATGATAGTGCTGTCATGCCTTTTAGTAAAGCATGTATTCTGACTCTTTCATGTGTTTTAAAACTTAATACTTCTTAATTTAAACATCTTTCATATTTTCCCATTTATTTCATCTAACACTTTTTAAAGCACTTACGTTTAAACTACATGTCTTCATAAACAAAGACAATACTTAACTGTCACCTTAAAGTATAGATGAACTAGTTAGGACATAATGTATGGTACTACCACATTATGTTTGAAATTTTAACAGTCTCTATAACTGGAATTTCTATTAGCTGAGACATGCTAGTGAGCTAAGAGTAACTTTAATAGAATTTCTGCTCTTTCCAGAGGTTGTGTACTTTTTAGAGCAATATGTGATAAAGCAAAATTCTGATATAATAAAATAACTCATGGACACC
Organism: Rhinopithecus bieti; assembly: GCF_001698545.2. Classification (NCBI taxonomy): domain Eukaryota; kingdom Metazoa; phylum Chordata; class Mammalia; order Primates; family Cercopithecidae; genus Rhinopithecus; species Rhinopithecus bieti. The sequence goes on along the minus strand of NW_016866673.1, from coordinate 598 downwards.
CAATTTGAAGTGTGAGAATGTAATTTGATATTTGAATAAAAATGCACAAATAAGCATATAAGACACCTACACTGAATGACTTTTGTGTAATATCAAAGGAAAATTATGAGTATAGAGATATGGAGATGCAATTAGGATACCTCAATGGTAGACAAAAATGTTTTTGTATGTCTTAAGGAAAACCGCTTGCAGAATTACAAAGTTCGTATTTGTAGTGAGCAATAGAATTAACATTTGTCATGGGAATTGAGAATTTTAGAGGTAAATTTTAACATATATATAAAATATGAAAATTAAAATAAATAAAATATATGTAATTTTCTGTAAGCCCTGACAGAGATCTGAGAATGAGGAAACGTTTCATTTACTAAATTGAGGATTGTAACATAAAGAATAGGGTAGAATTCAAATGGAAGTCATAAAATTGATTGTGGCATCTCCATTCCTGGCATTTATTTTATTTTCTCCTTTCTTTCTAAATCTCAGAGAGGAAATGGAGCAACACTGGAGGATAATAACTTGACAAAACTATAGGCATTAATAGGCAGAAATCCATTTAATCAAATTTGTGTGAAAATAAGATACTTAAGAATATTCA
>NW_016866672.1:0-692 GCF_001698545.2 Rhinopithecus bieti | reverse complement strand
GGTCCCATTGTCCAATGCAGGGAGCTCTGAGAGACACTGTCTTTGATGAGAGGAATGGCAAATTTACATTGTAAAGGATCACCTATACAAGGACAGAAGAAATGTATGGCTTTTTTTTCAGCGAGCTCAGGTTGGCTCCTTTACGGAGATTCACTTCCTGTTTGTTTCACAACCACAGGGAGAGAGAAGTCACTGGATTGCCTTAGCCCATTAGTCTCGTTTTGGGGGTCTCAGAGGGGAAGAAATGTCCATAATCTCTTCTATTGTGCTCTATGAATCCGGAACCATACCAGAAATTTCTTGGAAAAAATCCTGACCAACTTCTCCCCAGAAATGTTTCTAGAGAAGGGAGTTTACTTACAATGTGACATAGCACAATGGTTCATTCTCAGTTAGGCTTTACTGTGAGGTCCCAGGACTGGGGCATTGTGGGGTCCAGTGAAAGGAAGACAGACTTGGGCTTCATCAGGAAAACAAACTATCTGGCAGTTCACTGCCATAACCCCAGCACTGTGCCTGGTATGTGGCAAGTGCAAAATAGGTATTCGTTGGATGAATGGATGGATGGATGGATGGACGGATGGATGGATGGATGAGTGAATGACATAGCCAGCCAGCAAACTCATCATTAGAGAGCTGTCGAGCAGACTGTCAAGTGGACTGGACCAGAGCGTAATGCTATCAAGGGGGTC
>NW_016866671.1:0-274 GCF_001698545.2 Rhinopithecus bieti | reverse complement strand
TTGGTTTCTCAGTCCATCCTCATTCATCCAGTGACCCCACTGAATCCCACCAATACCTCTGATCCTTAGTTTCATCATCTGTTAAATCAAGAAGTTTGACTGCACGGTGTTAAAAGGCCCTTACAGCTCTAACACTCTGGAATTAAATTATATAAATGCGAGAATATTTAAATTTCCTACAGGCTAAAACAGCTCTGTTGCTGTACTGGATGACATATGAGAACTTTTGGCCTTCCTTGAGCAGCTATAGGAACAGAGAACTCAGACTTCCATC
>NW_016866670.1:0-1083 GCF_001698545.2 Rhinopithecus bieti | reverse complement strand
CGGCTCATTTTGTATTTTTAGTAGAGACAGGGTTTCTCCATATTGGTCAAGCTGGTCTCAAACTCCTGACCTCAGGTGATCTGCCCGCCTCTGCCTCCCAAAGTGCTGGGATTACAGGTGTGGTGGCTCATACCTGTAATCCCAGCACTTTGAGAGGTCGAGGTGGGCAGATCACTTGAGATCAGGAGTTTGAGACCAGCCTTGCCAACATGATGAAACCCTGTCTCTACTAAAAATACAAATTTTTTGACTTGATCTCAGGTTTAGTCACAGGAGCTGGCAACCATCTGACAACAACCACTTTGTCCCTTTCTTGGGGCAGACTGGCTGGTTTGCTTGTTGGTGACCAGGCGTGGTGGCAGCTCACCAGATTGTGAGTTGGCCTGGATGAGTGCAAGATTTTAGCTTTCTGTGGAACAAAATAGTTACCCTTTGGTCTGAGTAACGTGCAGCCCACAGACCAATGTTACAAGGTCCGCAGGTAAAATGCCCCCAAACACAACTCCCCTTTCCACCCAGGACCAGCTGAAAACACATGCACTACTAAGCCGCGTAGCCTGTGAAAGCCGCACTCGTGTAAGCCGGTAGAAGAAGGCCTGTTAGGATGGCTACTGCACACACATGTGACCCCATTACCCAGGTGCTGGCATGTTTTCTGGAATCCAGCTTGAGGCCTGGGCTGGGTTTGCCTCCCAGGCCACACACCAGGATTGGAAGTCCATGTCAGCTCACTGGCCAGCGTTAAGTTGTGGGGGGTCAAGTCCTGTAACTTTAGCCACTGCTGCTACCCGTGTCACACCCGCTGGGGAACAGGCACTAACTGAAGTTTCAGGGGATTCTCATATGGTCTTTATTTCTCTTGTTTCTATTTCTTGCCTGCTTTTTTTTTTTTTTTCTTTTTTTTGAAATGGAGTCTTGCTCTGTCCCAGGCTGGAGTGCAGTGGTATGATCTCGGCTCACTGCAACCTCCACCTCCCAGGTTCAAGTAATTCTCCTGCCTCAGCCTCCCGAGTAGCTGGGACTACAGGCTCACGGCACCACACCTGGCTAATTTTGTATTTTTAGTAGAGACGGGGTTTCACC
>NW_016866669.1:0-1174 GCF_001698545.2 Rhinopithecus bieti | reverse complement strand
AATAATAATAAATTTTTAAAAATAAACTTCCCAGAATAAAATTCAAAATTTTAAATTACTCTGTGTGTTTTCAAAGGAGAACTGTTTAGGCCTTCAAAATACATACCAGAACAGTATGTGCGGTCAATAAGAGCACTTATACAATTACATTTTGACAAAAGCGAAGACAATTTTGTCCCTTTTGATATACTGGCATTGTAGTAGAATAAAAGATAATATACCGAAAATCACTACACCTAGTTGCTAGTTTCATTTCTACTATAAATTGGATTTTATCTTCCTTTGGTCAAGATTTTAATCAGTCTCTTTATCTGAAAACTCGAGGGTTGGCCAAAACTGCTAACTATCTAAGTCATAGGATGATTATCATCAATTCATCACAATATATTAAAAACTACTGTTACAAAATACACTCTGCTTTGCACTGTGACACAAAACCAATTAAAAATTTCAAGTATTGTAGCACCTTAGTGAGTGCTTAGCATTGTGAGTCACTATCAGTGTTTGTCAAGCTCCCGCTTAGATGTGTTCCAAAAATTTTTTATTATATTCAAGACAACTTCATTTTTAGAGAGAAAATGAGAAATAACTGTAACTGTCCAGGCCAGTCAGACTCTGTATTTCCTGTAACATAGACTCAAATAACAGGAACTTGAATAAGATGTATATATATTTAAGTAAAATAGATCCAGAGATAAGCAACTCAGAGTTAGCAATGGAAACTTCATGAAGTCCTTACAGACCTAAGTTCGTTTTACTTTCTTTTTTTCTTTTTTTTTTTTTTTTTGAGACGAAGTCTTGCTCTGTCGCCCAGGCTGGAGTGCAGTGGCGGATCTCAGCTCACTGCAAGCTCCGCCCCCCGGGTTTACGCCATTCTCCTGCCTCAGCCTCCCAAGTAGCTGGGACTAAAGGCGCCCGCCACCTCGCCTGGCTAGTTTTTTGTATTTTTTTTTTTTTTAGTAGAGACGGGGTTTAACCGTATTAGCCAGGATGATCTCGATCTCCTGACCTTGTGATCCGCCCGTCCGGCCTCCCAAAGTGCTGGGATTACAGGCTTGAGCCACCGCGCCCGGCCCGTTTTACTTTCTACTCTGCCTTCTCCAGACCCATGATCTAAAATGGTTGCCGGAGCTTGTCATAGCTATTGTATGTTTTTTTTTTTGTATTTTTTAAA
>NW_016866668.1:0-2087 GCF_001698545.2 Rhinopithecus bieti | reverse complement strand
TTTTTTGTCCCTTTCTATAAGAGGTTGAAGGGAGCTCGCTGCCTTGCACCCTTCTACCTCATGAGGATATGCAGGAAGAAGGTGTCATCTTTGAAGCACAGAGCAAGCCCTCACCAGACACCAAATCTGCTAGTAACTTCATCTTGGGCTCCCCAGCCCCCAGAACTGTAAGCAATAAATTTGTATTGTTTGTAAATTACCATGCTTGAGACCAGGAGTTTGAGACCAGCCTGGACAACATAGTCAGACCCTGTCTCTACAAAAAAATTTAGAATTAGTCGAAGGGGCAGTATGCACCTGTATTGCCAGCTACTCAGGAGGCTGAGGTGGGAGGATCACCTCCTGGATCCCAGAAGGTAAAGGCTGTGGTAAGCTGTGATCATACCACTGCACTCCACCTTGGGCAACAGAGAGAGATCCTGTCCCCAAAAGAAAGCAATTTTAAAAACTAAAAAATAAATACATAAATCACCTAATCTAAGGCATTTTGCTATAGCAGTCCAAATGGACTAAGACAACACTTTATAAACAAAGGGAGAAAAGGTTAAAATGATACAACTTGATGTTTGTGAAGCTATGGTAAATTAGGTACAGTGACACATTGCTAGTGGAACTGTATACTAATTTGTTTTCAGAAGAAGCACTCTACTGGTATTTGATGTGATTTTAAAATGATTTTTATTTTTTGTAGAGACAAGTCTCACTATGTTGCCCAGCCTGGTCTTGAACTCCTCGGCTCAAGTAATCCTCCTGTCTTAGCATCCCAAAGTGCTGAGATTACAGGCATGAGCCACCACACCTGGACTTCATGTTTTTTTGATCCATCAGTTCTGCTTTGGAGAATATACTCTATAAAAATAACATTATATATATATAATGTGTTCCCCTTTCTCTGCAACCTCACCAACATCTGTGTTTGTTTGTTTGTTTTACTTTTTAATAATAGCCATTCTGAATGGTGTGAGATGGTATATCATTGTAATTTTGATTCACATTTCTCTAATGATCAGTGACATTGAGCTTTTTCATATGCTTGCTGGCCACATGTATGTCTTCTTTGGAAAAGTGTCTGTTCATGTCCTTTGCCCACTTTTAATGGGGTTATATATATAATATATATGTATAAAATGATGGTCACATATTCTTCATAACTTTGTGGGTTTTTTAACTTTTATTTTAGGTTCGGGGGTACATGTGAAAGTTTGTTACATAGGTAAATGTGTCACAGGGGTTTGTTTTACATATTATTTCATCACCCAGGTATTAAGCTCAGTACCCAATAGTTACCTTTTCTGCTCCTCTCCCTCTTCCCACTCTCCACCCTCAGGTAGACCCCAGTGTCTGTTGTTTCCTTGTGCTCATGAGTTCTCATCTTAGCTCCCACTTATAAGTGAGAACATGGGGTATTTCATTTTCTGTTCCTGTGTTAGTTTGCTAAGGATAACAGGCTCCAGCTCCATCCATGTTCCCACAGTAGACATGATCTCATTTTTTTTAGGGCTGCATGGTATTCCATGGTATATATGTACACATTTTCTTTATCCAATCTGTCATTGATGGGCATTTAGTTTGATTCCACATCTTGGCTATCATAAATAGTTCTGCAATGAACATTCGTGTACATCTGTCTTTATGGTAGACTCCTTTATATTCCTCTGGGGATATACCCAACAATGGGATTGCTGGGTCAAATGGTAGTTCTGCTTTTAGCTCTTTGAGGAATCACCATAGTGCTTTCTGCAATAGTTGAACTAATTTACAGTCCCACCAACAGTGTATGTGTTCCCCTTTCTCTGCAACCTCACCAGCATGTGTTTTTTTTTTTTTTTTTTTTTTTGACTTTTAATAGTAGCCATTCTGAATGGTGTGAGATGGTATATCATTGTAATTTTGATTTGCATTTCTCTAATGATCAGTGACATTGAGATTTTTTTCATATGCTTGCTGGCCACATGTATGTCTTCTTTTGAAAAGTGTCTGTTCATGTCCTTTGCCCACTTTTTAATGGGGTTGTTTGGTTTTCTCTTGTAAATTTGTTTAAGTTCCTTATAGATGCTAGATATTAGACCTTTGACAGCTGCATAGTT
>NW_016866667.1:0-556 GCF_001698545.2 Rhinopithecus bieti | reverse complement strand
CGTAAAATGTGGGTGGTGTCTGTGGAGGGGAGCGGATGGGGGTGGCACCTGGGCTCTCAGGCCGGGAGAGGTTGCGGGTGACAATTTCCCTGATGCAGGCAGGCAGGCTGGTGGTCTGAGCGTCCTGGGCCAGTTCCCACCTGCCCAAGCCCTTCTCCTGGCACAGGACGCTGCTCTCCAGTGTCTGTGGGAAAAGCGAGAGGGTCTTCAGGGGACCTGGGACCCGGGGCTCCCTGGCCTCGGGGGGAGAGCCGCAAAGTCCTACTGCCCAAGATGTGGGTCCCCAGGAGCCCCCTCAAGCTGGAGTGAAGCCTGGGAGTTAGAATCCAAAAAATTACCATGGGAGGAGCCTCTTGTGCGCTCCCTGCCCCTGGAAGAAGGCCACCCAGGGCCAGAGATGCGAACCAAACCCCACGGGCAACTCCCAAACCCCACTGAGGCAGTCCAGTGTTGGGGGCTCCAATCTGGCTCCGACCCTAGATGGATGAGGATCCGGCTATGCCAGAGGTCCCCTGAACCCCAAAATCTGGAAGTAGGGACCCCCCTTCTCCCAATG
>NW_016866666.1:5528-7293 GCF_001698545.2 Rhinopithecus bieti | reverse complement strand
AGTATCTTTATATAATCCAGCAGAATAACCCACTTAGTCTATTAGGATAGTCAATGTAAATTATGTAGTTCATTTTCCTTATATAGACTTAAATTTGATCTAATAGGACAAAATATCCCTTAAGAAGGGTCATAAAGAGTCTGACTCCACTTTAGATATTTGATTGCTGATAGTTTTCAAGCTCTACCCTCCTCCCTTTCCCTCGTATGCTGGAACCTTAATTCCAGCCTTAACTCCTTAATACTAGAACAACTAAGCTTTGTTTGTTTGTTTGTTTGTTTGAGACAGAGTCTCATTCTGTCATCCAGGCTGGAGTGCAGTGGTGCAATCACAGCTCACTGAAACTTCGACCTGGGCTCAAGTGATCCTCCTACCTCAGCCTACCAAGCAGCTGGGACCACAAGTGCCTGCCACCATGTCCTATTCATTTTTTAGTTTTTTGTGCAGACAGGTTCTCCCTATGTTGTGCAGACTGGTCTCGAACTCCTGGGGTCAAGAGATCCTCCTGTCTGAGCCTCCCGAAGTGCTGGGTTTACAGGCCTGAGCCACCACACCCTGATCTGAAGTTATTTTTGGGTCAGCAGGAATGCCTGTCTTGCTCTCCCCGGAAAGCATCATTATGTAAATAATAAACATTTTCATAGTGTCCTGGTGTGTATGTGGTGTCCTGACCTCTTAACCAAATTTGAGATTGAGGGTGGGGGATTCATTCCACCTCTGTGGCGTGACCAACATATGAAACACTGATTCAAATAGGAAAGATATCGTTCTGAGCAAAATAAAGAAATATAGTTCTGAAAATGATTCAGCAAGTCCTGTATTAATTTGGTTTCTGTTTTCCAAAACCAAAATAGTAGGTAAATACTAGAAAGAAAATAATCTTATGGTGTCCACTAGATGGCAGTGGCCAACTTTTATTCTTAGAAATTTCCATTCTAGAAAACCCAAAGTTTTCAGTTCAGGGAGCTATCTGTTAACAGCATGCCCACATTTGAGGGTAAATAGTTACAGATGTGATTAATATGACTGTTTATTCTTTTTATTTAGTGAATTACCCCTCATGGCAAATGACCTGGGCTTTTGAGTAGCTAAATCTCTTCCACTTTGAAAATAAGAATGGATTTATTTTGCCCTTCCTCATCTCCTTCACTGGTAGATAAATCACTCCTCTACATCACAGGACAAATGTGGAAGTTACAAGCTCTTCCAGGGCAATATCTTACACACAAGTAAGTACTGTCTAGACATACTCTCTAGTCCACAATAATGAAAAATTATGCAACCTTATAGTTGGAAAGCTACTTAAAGAGAGCAATTTGTTTCTACTTCTTACTTCAGGCTTGAGTACCTAAAGCCTCTAGGACACAATTTAAGATATTAAAAGGTGGAAACTATATCACTTTCCTCAGTAGCCAATTCTGGTAATATATTTTATTTTATAGATAATTCAAGCTCTCCTGCTTCAACTTAAACATGTATTTTTGCAATTTTATTTTTAATTTTTGACTGTCTTTTTGTATAATTTTTTAAAATACTAAGTTGTAATAATTACATAACTCTCTCTACCACTAAAACAAACCGATGTATTTAACTTTTCTTCATGGAATCTATTTTTATATCCCTGTGATTGGCATTTATTTCTCTTCCCTGAATCGTCCCAATTTTCATTTCATCTGTTCTGAAGATATATAAACTATATGATATAACATATGTAATGTATATCATATATTATTATATTTCTTACATATTATATATAATTATATAT
>NW_016866666.1:0-1396 GCF_001698545.2 Rhinopithecus bieti | reverse complement strand
AAAAAAAAAAAAAAAAAAACATATTAATAAATGTTAATTTGGATACCATAACAATGTAGATTTTAAATTATAACTTTTTCACAAGTTTACAATACACAATTCATCAATATTGGAAAAAAATTTTTCTCACTACAAATGGCAACATCATCTTTTATTTACTTAAGTCCATTTTTATTTCTTATTTTGTTAACTGTACTCTAGCCATTTGTTTGTTACTTATTGATCTGTTAACCTTTATCTTGCTGATGGATATATTAAGAATATTAACTTTTTGTCTGTCATATGCATTGCAAATATTTTCCTCAATATGTCTTGTCTTTGACTTTTATTTATGGCGTTTTGTATGTATGCAATTTTGAGTAGTTACAGATATAAATTGTTTCTATTTTCTGTTTTAGTGTCATGCTTAGAAGTGCGTAATTTTTTTTACATTCAGTCATTAATACATCTAGAGTTATTTTGTGTACATTATTGTATTAGTCTGCTCTCACACTACTAATAAAGACATACCCAAGACTGGGTAATTTATAAAGAAAACAGGTTTAATTGATTCACAGACTCACATGGCTAAGAGACCTCAGGAAACTTACAATCATGGCGGAAGGGGAAGCAAACACATCCTTCTTCACATAGTGGAAGGAAAGAGAATGAGAGCTGAGTAAGGGGGGAAGTCCCTTATAAAACTATTGGATGGGCTGGGCACAGTGACTCATGCCTGTAATCCCAGCACTTTGGGAGGCCAAGGCGGGCAGATCACCTAAGGTCAGGAGTTCGAGACTAGCCTGACCAACATGAGGAAACCCTGTCTCTACTAAAAATACAAAAATTAACAGGGCATGGTGGTGAGCACCTGTAATCCCAACTACTCAGGAGGCTGAGGCAGGAGAATCGCTTGAATCTGGGGGAGGCAGAGGTTACAGTTACCCAAGGTTCCACCGTTGCACTCCAGCTTGGGTGACAGAGTGAAACTCTGTCTCAAAAAACAAACAAACAAACAAACAAACAAAAATTAGATCTCGTGAAAACTCACTATCATGAGAACAGTATGGGGGAAACCATTCCTATGATTTAGTTATCTCCACCTGGTCCCACCCTTGACACGTGGTGATTATTACAATGTAAGATGAGATTTTGGGTGGGGACACAGCCAAATCATACCATTTATATAATATAGTGATCTAGGTATATTTCTCTTTTCCAAATGTTTTGAAAGTTACCCAAAACTATCCATTGAACAATCCATCTTTGCCTGATTGATATGAAATATTACCTTTAGTATATACTGAATTTTCACATATTTAGTCTGTTTCTGCATTTTCTTATTCATTTCATTAAAATATTTATATATTTTATTTTGCCAGTGTATTAATTATTATACATTTAGAATATATTTTAG
>NW_016866665.1:0-554 GCF_001698545.2 Rhinopithecus bieti | reverse complement strand
TTTGGGAAGAGACAACAGGTGTCAGACAGGGCCTGGGGAGTCAGAGGGCCTGGGTAGGACATTGTAGGGGCAGGAGGGACAGAGGAGGCTGGCCTGGGGTCTGGGAAACTCTCGGAATTATTCAGAGGACAGAGGGGAGAATCAGTCTGTGAGTGCTTGCCTGTAGCATTAAATTCTGAAATCTAAGCACAACAGAGTGCGCTAATACATTTTTTTTCCAGGTATAAATACAACTTTACTCAGTCTCTATTTTCTTCTACACATGACAGATGCCATTCAAATTATGAAACAAACAAAATTGTCAGTATATAATGCAATCAACAGAACCAGACTCAGAGATGGTCCAGATGTTGCAGCTATCATACAGCAACTTTAAAAGTAACTATAATTACTATATTAAAAGATATACCAGAAAAGGTATGCAACATGCATGATGGTGAATTTCGGCAGAGAGATAGAAAGTACAGAAAAGAGTTAAATAAAATGCTCAAAATACAAAATAATCAGATACAAAGGATTAGTATTAGAGGCCCATGGATCCCTATCCAAAGTTT
>NW_016866664.1:0-274 GCF_001698545.2 Rhinopithecus bieti | reverse complement strand
CTATAGGCTTCAATGTGCTCCAAAATATACTATCAAATATTTCACGAAAACATTGTTAGCAAAATGATCAGTGCAAAGAACAGTGTAACTCCGTGAGATGAGTTCAAGAACAGTGTAACTCCGTGAGATGAGTTCGTACATCACAAAGTAGTTTCTCAGAAAACTTCTTTCTAGTTTTAATCTGAGGATATTTCCATTTTCACCAAACATCTCCAATGGCTCATAAATATACCTTTGCAGATTCCATGAAAAGAGTGTTAGCAAACTGCTCCAT
>NW_016866663.1:0-1759 GCF_001698545.2 Rhinopithecus bieti | reverse complement strand
CGCCTTCGGCCTGCCGTGCAACCAGCGAGCCAGCGAGCGAGCAAGCGCCGGACCCCGGCCGCGCCTTCAGCTACGGCCCGAGCGAACCCGCCGCCGGGCCCGGCCACAGCCTGCAGCGGAGCCCACGAGAGGCAGCGCCATGGCGGAGCAGACCTACTCATGGTGAGTGCGGGGCTCCAGGAGGCCGGGGCGCGGCGAGGGTGGGGGTCGGGGCGCCGGCGCGGCCCGCCGGGGGGAGGAGGAGGAACAGGTGCGTGTCGTGGGGGGGGGCGCGGGTTGGGGTGCACGCCCCCCTCCTCCCCACCGGAGGGGGCAGCTGGCGCGCGCGGAAGGCGGTGAGTGGCCGGGGACCCGGCATCCAAGAAGGGGGATGGAGGAGGAGGCAGCGGCGGATGTCATCTGGCTATGGGCGGAGCAGGTGATGGAGAAGGGGAGCACGACCCCGGGGGTGGGAATCCCACGGATGGGAAGTTGAATCCGACCGGCACCCCGGAACTGACTCTTGGGGTGTTTCCTGGGCAGGAGGACTCGAAAGGGTGGAGAGAGGCAGGCCAGGGCAAAGGTGGGCCGCTGAGATGAGAGGAAGCTCTAGTGAGAACAGGTGATAGAGGCAGAACTTCCTAAGTTGGGAGAGTGGAGCAGCCGCCGCAGCTGCGGGGCCGCTGCTTAGCTCTGGGACAGGGAGCCCAGGGAGAGTTGGTGAGGTGGGCAGAGGCCCGGGAGTGAGGGGAGGAAAACTGCGCGGGGAGAGTCCGCGAACCTTGGAGGGGAGTCACTGGTCTTCGAAGAGGTTGGAAGAGGAGCCTGTTTGAAGAACCTGTTTAGGAATTCGTTGGTGACAGTGGGGCATGGGCAGAGTCTTTGTAAGGGTTAGTACTATTATTTTAAGAGGAATGGCGCCCAGGGCCAAGTATGGAGGTGGAGGACCTGCAAGTTAAGTTCATTTCTGTGGGGCTTTTAAAGTTAGTAAGTAGCTCGTTAAGGGCCGAGAAGCGAGAAGCTACTATGTAGTTTATTAAGGGCCGAGAAGTAAGAAGCTGCTATGTAGTTTATGGGGTGACAACCTGCATTTCCGGAGAAGGGAGTGCCAGGGTTTGGGAGAAGGATCGTAAGAGGTCTTTAGCATGCAGAGGTGGGATATTTGGATGACGGGTTGAAGGAATGATGGCAGATTCCATGAAGAGTGGAAATCGGGTAGTGAGAAGGAAGTCATAGCTGGAGAGTGAGGAAGCAAGAAATGGCATGATTGTAGGAGTGGGGGACCTGGCTGCAGTCTAGAGAAATGGTTTGAAATGGTTTACTCTTGAAGCAAGTGTGGTTTGGGACAGAACTGTAGACATTCCCTTCTTAGAAAAGAGCATAATAGAATGAGAAGAGCATGGCGTGTGAAGTTGGAAGACCTATTTCGGAGGTCCGGTTTGCCATCAACTTGCTTTGTTGATACGACATGATTGTGAGTTCTTCGGTCCTTTTTCCTTACCCATAAAGTAGAGGGAATTACCTTTTCCACAGCCTGTAAGGATTGAGTACGTTTAGAAAGCACTTGGCAAACTGTGAAGTGCCGCAGATCTTACTATATTAATTTTAATTATCCTAGAGAAACATCCAAGAAATGGATAATACCTGAAAATAAGGAATGGTTTTAGGTAGAAGAGTTTGAGTGGATTATTTATAGTGTTAGAGGTTATAAGTCAGTAACTCATTGTGTCTTCACATAGAGAAAGGGAGTTGGGGATGGAAGATGATAATTCTTTTTTTT
>NW_016866662.1:0-556 GCF_001698545.2 Rhinopithecus bieti | reverse complement strand
TCTGTAGGTTGCCTGTTCACTCTGATGGTAGTTTCTTTTACCATGCAGAAGCTCTTCGGTTTAAGTAGATCCCATTTGTCTATTTTGGCTTTTGTTGCCATTGCTTTTGATGTTTCAGTCATGGAGTCCTTGCCTATACCTGTGTCCTGAATGGTATTGCCTAGGTTTTCTTCTAGGGTTTTTATGATTTTAAGTCTAACATTTAAGTCTTTAATCCATCTTGAGTTGATTTTTGTATAAGGTGTAAGGAAGGGATCCAGTTTCAGCTTTCTACACCTGGCTAGCCAGTTTTCCCAGCACCATTTATTAAATAGGGAATCCTTTCCCCATTTCTTGTTTTGTCAGGTTTGTCAAAGATCAGATGGTTGTAGATGTGTGGTATTATTTCTGAGGGCTCTGTTCTGTTCCATTGGTTTATAATCTCTGTTTTGGTACCAGTACCATGCTTGTAGTATAGTTTGAAGTCATGTAGCATGATAGCTTTAGCTTTGTTCTTTTTGTTTAGGATTATCTTGGCTATGTGGGCTCTTTTTTGTTCCATATGAACTTTAAAGCA
>NW_016866661.1:0-843 GCF_001698545.2 Rhinopithecus bieti | reverse complement strand
GAGACTGTCAGATGAATTCACACATCAAAAGCAGTTTCTCAGAAGGCTTCTTTGCACTCTTTGTCTGAGGATATTTCATTTTTCAACGTAGGACTCAAGGCCCTCGGAATATGCCATGGTAGATTCCACGAAAACAGTATTAGCAAACTGCTCAATGTAAAGAATGGTGTATCTCTTTGAGTTGAATTCACTCATCACAAAGCAGTTTCTTATACAGCATCTTTACAGTGTTCATCTGAGGATATTTCCTTTGTTACCATAGGCTTCATAGTGATCCAATATATCCTTTCTCAGATTCCACAAAACAGTGCTAGTAAACAGCTCCATGAAAAGAAAGGTGTAACTCTGTGAGATGAATTCACACATCACAAAGCAGTTTCTCAGAAACCTTATTTCCTTAGTCACCATAGGCTTCAATGCGATCCAAAATATCCCTTCTCAGATTCCCTGAAAACAGTGCTACCACACTGCTCTGTGGGATGAATTCACGTATCACAAAGCAGTTTCTCAGAAAGCTTCTTTCCAGTTTTTTCGGAGGATGTTTCCTTTGTCACCAAAAGCTTCAATGCACTCCGAAGTATCCCTTGTGGATATCACGAAAACAGTGCTCACAAACTGCTCAATGAAAAGAATGGTGTATCTCCGTGAGATGAGTACACAAATCACAAAGCAGTTTCTCAGAAAGCTTCTTTCTAGTTTTTATCTGAGGATATTTCCTTTGTCACCATAGGCTTCAAACTATCCAAAATATTACTTCTCAGATTATACAAAAGAAGTGCTAGCAAATGGCTCCATGAATGAGTTGTGAGTTATGTGTAACAATATGAGATGAATTCACATATC
>NW_016866660.1:0-1419 GCF_001698545.2 Rhinopithecus bieti | reverse complement strand
CAGCCTGGGCAAAAGAGCAAGACTCCGTCTCAAAAAAAAAAAAAAAAAAATTTGCCAGGCGCAGTGGCTCATACCTGTAATCCCAGTACTTTGGGAGGCCAAGGCGGGCAGATCACCTGAGGTCGGTAGTTCAAGACCACCCTGACCAACAAGGAGAAACCCCATTTCTACTAAAAATACAGAATTAGCGGGGGTAGTGGCACATGCCTGTAATCCCAGCTACTTGGGAGGCTGAGGCAGGAGAATCACTTGAACCCGGGAGGCAGAGGTTGTGGTGAGCCAAGATTGCTCCATTGCACTCCAGCCTGGGCAACAACAGCAAAACTCTGTCTCAAAAAAAGAAAAAACAAACAAACAAAAAAAAAAGAGCTATAAAATTTTAGCTGGGCACGGTGGCTCATGCCTGTAATCCCAGCACTTTGGGAGGTTCAGGTGGGTGGATCATGAGGCCAGGAGTTTGAGACTGGCCAACATAGTGAAACCCCATCTCTACTAAAACACAAAAAATTGGCAGGGCATGGTGGCAGGCACCTGTAATCCAAGCTACTTGGGAGGCTGAGGCAGGAGAACAGCTTGAACCCAGGAGGCAGAGGTTGCAGTGGACTGAGATCGAGCCACGGTACTCCAGCCCAGGCAACAGTATGACACACTGTCTCGAAAAAAAAAGAGCTTTAAAATGTTATCGCCAATGTAGTTTTGTGTATCTAACACCACAATTGACTGTGGTGGTAGACCAACATCGCAAGGGATCCCTGGTGCTGCTCTGTTTTGTTTTGTTTTTTTTTCAAGTTTCACTCTTGTTGCCCGGGCTGGAGTGCAATGGTGTGATCTCGGCTCACTGAAACCTCTGCCTCCCGGGTTCAAGCAAATCTCCCGCCTCAGCCTCCTGAGTAGCTGGGATTACAGGTGCCCACCACTGCGTCCAGCTAATTTTTTTGTATTTTAGTAGAGATGGGGTCTTACCATATTGCCCTGGTTGGTCTCAACCTCCTGACCTAGGGCGATCTGCCTGCCTCAGCTTCCCAAAGTGTCAGGATTACAGGTGTGAGTCACCCTGCCTGGTCTATGCAATTTTTTTTTTTCTTTAAGACAGAGTGTTGTTCTGTCACCTAAGCTGGAGTGCAGTGTCGTGATCTCAGCTCACTGTAACCTCTGCCTCCCGGGTTCAAGTGATTCTCCTGCCTCAGCCTCCTGAGTAGCTGGGATTACAGGTATGCACCACCACACCCGGGTAATTTTGTATTTTAGGAGAGACGGGGTTTCTCCATGTTGGTCAGGCTGGTCTTGAACTCCTGACCTCAGGTGATCTACCTGCCTTGGCCTCACAAAGTTACAGGCGTGAGCCACTGTGCCTGGCCCCACTTCTTTTTTTTTTTTTAAGATGGAGTCTTGCTCTTTTGCCCAGGCTGGAGTGCAGTG
>NW_016866659.1:0-1173 GCF_001698545.2 Rhinopithecus bieti | reverse complement strand
AAATGTAACCAAAAATTTAATTCACAGTACTTCGACCAGACCAAAACGTCCATATTCATCCATAGTTTCCTAATTTTAATACTTATTTTACCATAAGTATGAAAATCTTTTTTTTTTTTTTTTTTGAGATAGGGTCTCCCTCTGTTGCTCAGTTTGGAGTACAGTGGCACAATCTCAGCTCACTGAAACCTCTGCCTCCTGGGCTCAAGCAATTCTCCCACCTCAGCCTTCTGAGTAGCTGGGGACCACAAGCATGTAGTACCATGTCTGGCTAATTTTTGTATTTTCTGTAGAAACGGGGTTTCTCCATGTTGCCCAGCTGGTCTCAAACTCCTGAGTTCAAGCAATCCACCCGCCCTGGCCTCCCAAAGTGCCGAGATTACAGGCATGAGGCACCACACCCCACCAAAAATGTACCTTTAAGACCTGTTCTCTAGACTGATTTAGGTTTTACTGATCTTAGAGGTATATACAACCATCATTGCAAACTCAACAGACCTAAATTTAGTTCAACTTCACTTTTTTTTTTCTTTCTGCCCAGGCTGGAGTACAAGTGGCTCAAACTCTGCTCACTGCAACCTCCACTTTCTAGGTTCAAGTGATTCTCATGCCTCAGCCTCCCAAATATCTGGGATTATAGACATGCACCAACACACCTGGCTAATTTTTGTATTTTCAGTAGAGATGGGGTTTCGCCGTGTTGGCCAGACTGGTCTCGAACTCCTGGCCTCATGTGATCTGCCCATGTTGGCTTCCCAAAGTGCTGAGATTATAGGCATGAGCCACTACACCCCACCTAGTTCACTTTTCTTTTGAGACGGAGTCTCGCTCTGTCGCCCATGCTGATGTGCAGTGGCCAGATCTCAGCTCACTGCAAGCTCCGCCTCCCGGGTTTACGCCATTCTCCTGCCTCAGCCTCCCGAGTAGCTGGGACTAGAGGCGCCCGCCACCTCGCCTGACTAGTTTTTTGTATTTTTTAGTAGAGACGGGGTTTCACCGTGTTAGCCAGGATGGTCTCGATCTCCTGACCTCGGGATCCGCCCGTCTCGGCCTCCCAAAGTGCTGGGATTACAGGCTTGAGCCACCGCGCCCGGCCATAGTTCACTTTTCATTCCATTTTTTCCTTTGTACCTTTAGAAGAAGCTTTTAAGTAATATAAAACTTTTTTTTTTT
>NW_016866658.1:0-1708 GCF_001698545.2 Rhinopithecus bieti | reverse complement strand
AAATTTCCCTAAAGCTGGATGACCGACATTTTAAGTCAATATATAGATTGTCTTGAACAGCTTTAAAAAATTTCCTGTTCTGAGCCGTTCTTATTTAGTTAAACTGAATCTATAATAGTAAGACAAAGCTTTGACCCATTTTGAATTTTAGGAACAATTATCCAGAAATTCAGGAGAGATACCTGATCACTGTTATAACAGATGTTTTGTTCTTCTTATTCCAGTCCTTTTATATCCCCAGTAGCCATGGAGAAGCTCGTGTTGGAAACGATTTAAATATTTGGTAAAGAGATTGTCTGCTGTTTCCCACCTGGAGAAAGACAATTCCTAACCTTTTTTTAGTTTTTCAGTCATAGCTGCTATGGTTTGAATGTGTCCCTTCCAAAATTCAAATGTTGAAACTTAATGGCTAATGTGATGCAGTTAAGAGGTGAGACCTTTAAGAGGTGATTAGGTCATGAGGACTCCATCCCTTGCGAATGGGATTAGTGCCTTTATAAAAAGGCTACAAGGAGGGCTTAATGTTGTGCCATGTGAGGACACAACACTCAAGGTGCCATCTTGGAAGCAGAGACAAGACCGTACCTGACAACTGAACCTGCTGATGCCTTGATCTTAGACTTTCCAGCCTCCAGAACGGTGACAGAATAAATTTCTCTTCTTTATAGATTACTCAGTCTTAGGTATTTTGTTATAGTAGCACAAATTACACTAAGACAATAGCATAACACCCCTAAGGTATACCCCTCTTCCGCAATCAAAGAGATATACTGAATCAGTTGGTCTCAAAGGATCTCTCCCTTTTCTTCTCTCTGGGTAAGGTGGCAGGGTATGTGTTATTTGAGTAAGTCCCTCAGGTGGTTCTGAAACCCTCACCTGTTCTCTCACAGCTTTCAAATCTTTTAACTGCTGCTTCTTTAACCAATATTTATTGGTTTATCAGTTTCTGAAAGATTTGTGGTAAAATTTGCCTCTTTATTTATAGTTCAGAAAAAATTTTCATTGTAAGTCTTATTTTTGCTTTATGTAATGAGGCACTTACAAGTTCAAGATTGTTATATTTTGTGGGTATATCTTTTATTTTATTTTATGTGGTTTACTTATGTATCCATATTAATGCAGTTGTGGTGGTTAACTTTTATATTGTATTAACATTGCTAAGTATATTTCCTTTTGGTTAATATTTGCTTGGAATATCTTTATCCTTCTGTTTATTTTCCAGTCTTTGGTGTGATTTTCAAAATTATGTTTGTCATAAACAGCATTATTCGGATCTTAAAAATTAAACCAATTTCATTCCATTTAAAAATATGTAGATTTAATCTGGGTGTTGGCAACTTTTTTCTGTCAGCCGTAAATATTTTAGGTTCTGCGGGTCATGTAGTATCTGTTACAGCTACTCAAAAGCAGCCTCAGGCCACATGAATAAATAGGCATGGCTAGATTTGTTCTGCCAGCTATTGTTTGCCAACCCCTGCCTTAATCTATTTACATTTTTGTGATTGTTGATATATTTGGCTTATTTTGTGTTTTCTGTTTACCATTTATATTACTTAAGGCAGTGTTGGCTGAGGTTACAGATTAATCTGGAGACCTCAGTGGCTCAGCCCATTGAAGATTAGATTTTACATTGTAAAATAATTATATTTAATGTTTATATATATTTTGTAATACTTATATTATAAAATAATTATACTTTATAAATTAT
>NW_016866657.1:0-1085 GCF_001698545.2 Rhinopithecus bieti | reverse complement strand
AGTTTTTATGTGGGGATATTTTTTTCCCATTAACCCCAAAAGTCTGACAAATGTCCCTTTGCAGATTCTACAAAAAAGAGTGTTTCCAAACTGCTGAGTCAAACGAAAGGTGCCACTCTGTGAGATAAATTTTCACATCACAGAGCCGTTTAACAGATAGCTTCTTTCTCATTTATATCTGGGGATATTTGTTTTTTTCCCAACAGGCCTAAATGGGTTCCCAAATGTTTCTTTGCAGATTCTACAAAAGAGTGTTTCCCACTTGCTGAGTCAAAAAATATTTTAACTCTATGACATGAATCCACACATCACCAAGGAGCTTCACAGATAGCTTGTTTCTCATTTATATCTGGGGATATTTGTTTTTTTCCCAACAGGCCTAAATGGGTTCCCAAATGTTTCTTTGCAGATTCTACAAAAAGAGTGTTTCCCACTTGCTGAATCAAAAAAATATTTTAACTCTAAGAGAGAAATCCACACATCACTAAACAGTTTCACCAATAGTTTCTTTCTAGTTTTTATCTTGCAATATTCAGTATTTCCCCCCAGGCATCAATGTGATCCTGACTCTTCGTTTGCTGATTCTACAAATGGAGTGTTTCCAAACAGCTGAATCAATTGAAATGCTTAACTGTGTGAGATGAATCCACCATCACAAAGCAGTCCCAAAGATAGCTTCTTTCTGTTTTTTATCCGGGTATATTCTGTTTTTCCTTATAAGCCTCAATGGACTCCCAAATGTGGATTTGCAGATTCCACAAAAGTAGTGTTTCCAAACTACTGAATCAACGAAAGGTTTAACTCTTTGAGTTAAATCCACACAACACAAAGCCGTTTCACAGATAGCTTCTTTCTAGTTTTTAATCTAGGTATATTTGTTTTTTTCCCATAAGCATCAAAGGGCTCCGCAATGTCACTTCGCCAGCTCTACAAAAAGAGTTTTTCGAACCTGCTGAATCAAAACCAAACTTTAACTCTGTGAGATGAATCCATGCATCACAAAGCGGTTTCACACATAGTTTCTTTCCAATTTTTATCTGCGGGTATTGGGTTTTACCCCATAGGCCTCAATGGGGTCCCAAATG
>NW_016866656.1:0-641 GCF_001698545.2 Rhinopithecus bieti | reverse complement strand
CCATGTTCTCGGTGTCTTTGTCTCTTGGGTCTGTTCATTCTCCACCACCCCCGGCATGGTCCCCAATAATAGCCAATTGTGTAAGGGGTGAGATGGAGTCAGGCCTAGGGTTTAGTTTAAAAAAAAAAAAAATCCTGGATCAGATGTATTTTGTGAGCTATCATGATCCAAGTCTTCAGTTGTGCCTTTTTCCTTTTGCTGAGTCTGGCATAACACTTACAAGAGATATATAATGCTAATATAGTGACAAATACCAAAAAGATAGTCAAGATTAGGCATCTAAGAAGGTTATAAGTGGAATCAGAGGGCAGTAAACAACCCAACCAGCCAAAAAATAATTCCTACATGCATCATCATATTGTTTGATCAGACTCACACAATGTGTTTACCCTCCTTATCAAGGGTTATTTAAACCTTATCATAAATCTTATTTGAGGATTGTAGGGCCAGCATTAAATCAGAATTCAATAAATTTAATCTCTCTTAAGTCTAATTTATCTGCATAGGTATAACATCCTGAGGAGGTTATAAATCAAATCCAAGAAACACCTGATTCTCAGTGTCTAAATTTTCATAAAGGGCCTGGTTCGGTGGCTGTAACCTGTAATCCCAGCACTTTGGGAGGCTGAGGCAGACAGATC
>NW_016866655.1:0-1759 GCF_001698545.2 Rhinopithecus bieti | reverse complement strand
GGTCTTAATTATAACAAACATCACTTGCCATAGGTTTTCTTAGTGTTCTGTCCCTGGTTAAGAAAGCCCTTTGGAATTCCAGTATTCTGAGAGTGCTGTGCATAAAAGTTTATAATATTTTATGAATTTTTTGTTATATATTCATAAGTGAATCTATTGAGATGATGGCATATATATTAGTAATTGTAAATTATACTTAAAATATTCCAGCACTAAGAAAATATTGAGTGTTCCTGGAATCAACTTCAAGTAGTCATAATGAGTATTATGTCTTATGTAATCAATTTTTTTACATTTGTCAATCTGTAATTTCACTTCTGTGGTGATGAGTGAGATAGGTCTGAGGTAAATCAGCCCACTGCATCTTTTTCTAGGTTACTTGAGGCTGACAGATTCATACATCTCAACTCAGCATTGTAAACTCTTACAAGAAACCCACATAGTTAGAGCCAAAGTTAAAAATAATTGCTATCTAAGTATTGAAGTTAGAATATATTATTTCCAAGGTTTCCCCTTACTTTAAGTTTCCCTGATTTTTGTATTTTTGCTTAAATTGAATACACAATTATCACTTTTTTCATTATTCAATTTATAATAAATTTGGTAAAATAATTTCTTTTTAAGTAAAACTTTTAACAGTGCGGTTTGGTTCATGTTAATTATACCTCATTGAACGCTTTACGTTACTTGCCCAGTGACACAGTATGTGGGTAAACAGTTGATCAATATTCTGCTAAACTTTACTTATGAGATTTTCTATTTAAACAATTACATATTGTTGCTTTTGTTTGTCATTAATTTAGTATCATATCTTGAAAATTTAGTATGCGCTGTTTTAATTATTACACAATCAACATCTGTATGTCTATTGTCTTTATCTATATTTAATTACCATATATCTCTCTGTATTATCCATCATGATGTATATCCCTGATCATATTACCTAGTTATCATCTAGTATATCTACCATCTAGTCCTAGGTATCACCTATCTATCTTTCCCATTACCATAGCTATGCATTCTATCTATATATCTTATCTATATATCGTTCTTTCTACATTACACTGAGGTGGTTTATCTTTTAGTGATGGGGGTTGCTTTGGGAACACTGTGTACACTCTATAAAATCCCATTGAATTAAGTTGAATGAAAAACATGTTTTCACAGGGCTTAATAGCTCATACCTGTAATTTTAGTACTTTGGGAGGCTAGGACAAGAGGATTTCTTGAAGCCAGGACTTCGAGACCAGCCTGGACAACATAGTGATACAAAATAATAATAATTAGTCAGTTATGGCAGTGCACACTTATAGTCCCAGTTACTTGGTACACAGCTTCAGGAGGACTGCTTGAGCGTGGGAGATTGAGGCTGCAGTGAGCTGTAATTGTGACACTGGACTCAATCCCCATGCCACCCAATACCTCATGCCACTACCACTGTACACAATACCCCATGACCGAATGTTTATAAATATGCTCCTAATAGTCAACATTGACACACTTATGCATGTCAACCAGAAGATATAAAGAAAGTTAATACATTGCTCTATAAAATACCTTCATTTGGAGACAAAATGGGCATTTCCAGGATCAGGAAAATATTCTTATCTTTCAACCTCCATGTATTTTTCTCTTCAGAGGTTTAACCCATGTGCCTATGCCAAAGATGCAGTACAGTAATGATATTCTTAAGACGAATTGCTGTCCTCAAATAAAACGTGTTATTTCATTAAAAAATCAATGAAAACTAAAACTGATA
>NW_016866654.1:0-1710 GCF_001698545.2 Rhinopithecus bieti | reverse complement strand
AAAAGAAAAAAAGTTTTGTGGAAATCCATTATTTCTATTTCAATATAAGAATAATTATGAGTTAAAATAAAAAATAATCTTATTAAAAATAGGCATATCTTGGGAAATTAAGATTTGTGTGTATATAAATGCCAACTTTCACAGTAAGTGTTACTTTAGTAAATATTATCCTCAAATTCATATAAAACCATACCTAGTCTCTATAACAGGCACTCAAATTTGTCAAATGATAAATTAATGAAATTTCCAAAAATAATCTTCAGAATAGATATGGTAATATTTGTAAAAGCTCTTGTAAATAATTGTTAATACAAATATCTCATGTTACTGAAGCTATTAATCACTCGTATTCAGGGACGTAGAGGTTGTGCACTGTTCAACCTGAAGGGGCGCTGTATGATTTAGAATTCATTCATTAATCTTGCCTTGTAAACATTGGAAACACCTTTCTAATGCAGTCGGATCTGGTTCTCAGTGTCTCTATGTGGGCAGGTGTACATGGCTCTCTGTTTCTCTATTTTTTCACCTTCTGACTCTACTGTTTGTGTGTTTGGATTCGATTACTACAGAGCACAGAAGGTGGATGTGAGATAGGCAACCAGGGAGCTGAAAATTGTATAAAGGCTGTGACGGTTAATATTGAGTGTCCACTTGATTGGATTGAAGGAGGCAAAGTATTGTTCCTGTGTGTGTCTGTGAGGGTGTTACCAAAGGAGATTTGAGTCAGTGGACGGGGAGAGGCAGACCCACCATCAGTCTGGGTGGGCTCTATCTAATCAGCTACCAGCATGGCTAGGATAAAAGCGGGCAGAGGAACATGGAAGGACTAGACTTGCTGAGTCTTCTGGCCTCCATCCTTCTCCTGTGCTGGATGCTTCCTGCCCTCCAACATTGAACTCCATGTTCTTCAGCTTTTGGACTCTTGGACCTACACCAGTGGTTTGCCAGGGGCCCTTGGGCCTTTGGCCACAGACTGAAGACTGCACTGTCGGCTTCCGTATTTTTGAGGTTTTGAGACTCGGACTGGCTTCCTTTCTCCTCAGCCTGCAGATGGCCTATTGTGGGACTTCACCTTGTGATCGTGTGAGTCAATACTCCTTAATACACTCCCTTTCATATATACATCTATCCTATTAGCTCTGTCCCTCTAGAGAACTAATACAAACACATCCCCTCATAATGAAGCAGACATCACAAGAGATTTGCTTAAACATGGAATTTGTAACATGTAAAAATAGCCCCACTGTAAAACAAAATGTCTTTAGCCATTTCATTTTTTTTCTTCTATTATTTACTATATCTTCTATGGAGTATAAGTAGGTATTTGTAAGCTCTATAGCCTCTAAGTGGTATGTTGCTCTTTCTGTGAAAAGCATTTGATATATTCACTATGTAAGGTGCTGCTCCAAGGTACACAGCACAAGGCAATTATTTCTTAGGCAGACAGCATAGTGCACAGCACATAGTAGGACTTCAGCAAGCAGTTTCATTTCCCTCTTATTTCCTATGCCTCATTGCAATTGTCATTCAGTGAAATGGGGCCCTAATGAGAAAGCAAGACGATAACATTTACACATTGTAACTTCCAACATCAACTTTTAGAAAGAAAAGACACTAAAAACCTATTAGAGGTATTAGAATTTTTTGTAAAATTATAAAATAAATAAAATTTTATAAAATTATAGCATCAATAAATTGGATAAAATTATA
>NW_016866653.1:0-1710 GCF_001698545.2 Rhinopithecus bieti | reverse complement strand
TTTTTGAGACAGGTTCTCACTCTGTCATCCAAGCTAGAGTGCAGTGGCGTGATCATGGTTCACTGCAGCCTCAACTTCCCGCGCTCAAGCAATACTCCCACCTCAGCCTTCTGAGTAACTGGGACTACAGGCATGTGCCGCCATGCCTGGCTAACTTTTATATTTTTTTGTAGAGATGAGGTTTCACCATTTTACCCAGATTGGTCTCAGACATCTGAGCTCAAGTGATCTGCCCGCCTTGGCCTCCCAAAGGGCTGGAATTATAGGCCTGAACCACCACACACAGCCTGAAACCTGAATTTTTGTTACCTAATAATGTATTGTGGATATCTTTTAATATGACTCCATAGTTTTCTTATTTTTCTTTTATGGCTGTGTAGTCTATTTACTCCCTTAATAGAGGGCATTTAGATTGTTTTCAATGCTTTCAGTCTATACACAACTGGCTAATTACCATCCTTTCATGTATATATATTTTTGGTGCACTTATCCAGTCTCTTCCTTAGAATACATGCCTTAAAGTGAAATTGCTGAGTCTGCTTTAAAGATGTATCACCAACATGCTCTCTAGAAAGGATTTTTTTTCTTTGCTTTAAGTTCTAGAAAGGATTTTTAGCTCTTAATCTATTTTAATTATATCAACAGTATATGAGAGTACCTGTTTCTCAATTTCATAACTACAATTGATATTTATAGTTTTTAATTTCTAACAAACTGATAGGTTAAACAAAATTCTCATCTTTGTTATAAATTGTACTTTTAAAAAACTGTTAAGATTGAGTGGTTTGTGAATTACTTATTTATAAACTTTGCCAATATTTCCATTGCAGTATAATTTTGAATCTAATATGCTATGGCTTTATGGTCACATTGTTTACTAAATTTGTGTTTCTTTTTTTTTTCTAAATTTTTATATTTTAATTTCTAGTTTTAGAAGATGTAGGACTATACCTGACAAACTTTAATGATAGCTTATCCAGCACTCTGCATGATGCTGTTGAAATGGTACGTAACGATCGACTCCAACACTGAATTCTGATAGGAAGAATATCTTTATGAATTGGTTGCCATTGATCAGGTTTTTTCTCAATTTTTTGAGTTATAGACACAAAATTTAGTAAAATAACCATGAAATAATTTAGGGCTTCTTGCACATTTCATTATATAATCTTATAATTGTGAGAATGAAAAAAGTTATTATTCACCCTTGTGGCTCTAGGAAAAAAAAATACATTTAATGTAATTAGGTAATAAAATCTAGCTGATTGCAAATTGTTACCTCTGTATGTTGTCTTTACAATATTTAAGCAAGATCTTACCTATTTCAACCAACTCTCTTATAATACATTTGTTATTTTTCCCTAACCATGATTATAATTCTTTGTGCTAATAAATGTTTAAATTTAATGGCTTAAAAGAAAATGAGGTCCAGGGATGCTAACCCTTTCAAGTTTTATCTATCTCTGTAGAAGCAAAAGTTGGTATTTAAAAATATCACATTATATATAAATATATAGAAATGATAGTAAGAATTTTCTTTTGAAAAAACTGTTAAGGAATAGAAATCTTTACTTTATATATTTTTAAACAACCTAAGCAAGGAAAGATAATTGTACTCAACTATCATCTATATTTATTCACATCTTCTTAAAGCATTGTTGCGTTTTTTTAAGTTATTTCACATAGGCCTATGAAAATACTTCATTAATA
>NW_016866652.1:0-552 GCF_001698545.2 Rhinopithecus bieti | reverse complement strand
ATGAAAGAAAGGTCTCACTCAGTGAGATAATTTCACACATCACAAAGAACTTTCTCAGAAACCTTCCTTTCAGTTTTACCTGAGGATATTTCCTTAGACGCCATAGACTTCAATGTGATCCAAACTATCCCTTCTCAGAGTCCCTAAAAACAGTGCTACCAAACTGCTCCTTGGAAAGAACCGTGTAACTCTGTGAGATGAATTCACAAATCACAAAACCGTTTATCAGAAAACTGCTGGCTAGTTATTATATGAGGATAGTTCCCTTGTCACCATAAGCTTCAATCACTCTGAAATATCCCATTGCAATTTCCAAGAAAACATTTTTAGCAAACTGCTCAATGAAAAGAACAGTGTAACTCTCTGACGTGAATTCACACATCACAAAGTAGTTTCTCAGAAAGATTATTTTACTTTTGTCTCAGGATATTTCCTTTCCACAATAAGCTTCAATGCGCTCTGAGTTATGCCATTGTAGTTTCCAAGAAAACAGTTTTGGCAAACTGCTCAGTGACACGAACAGTGTAAATATATGAGTTGAATTCACACATC
>NW_016866651.1:0-1180 GCF_001698545.2 Rhinopithecus bieti | reverse complement strand
TAAAGTTTGAGGGAAATTTTCAATGAAAAATTAACCTGGATAAGAATGTAATCAAGAAGTAAACTTACATAAAACTAGAATCCTATATGAGGTTGACTATCATACCAGACAGCTCGAGTATGGTTGAGTGCATTACTAGGAAATACATAGATATTCAGTTTGAATCAGTAAAACAGGACTCAGAATACAGATTTCTGGACCAAAATTCATTCCTCATGAAGTTTTTCTGCTTTCAGTAAAGCAGATCTCATCTTCAGTTTAAGTCAATCACAGTTTTTCTACCCTCTAGTCTAGATTGCTTGGTTCGGGGCATGTAACCTAAGCTGACTCAATCAGGGTAAAATGCTGTGACAGAAGAGTATTTTTGTTGTTGTTGTTCTGGAAAGCATGCTATGCATTGTGAAACCTGAAATTGCAGTAGTCATCTCACCACCAAAGTAAGCCAGCCTGAGGACAAAGGCAGCACAGCAAAAGGGGCAGAGCTGAGAGCGTCACTGACCAAATCACAGCTGAAGCTCATCCTACCTTTAGACTTTCCTTTTACATGAGCCAATAATTTTTATTTAAAGAATTTGAATTGTTTTCCATTGCTTACAACAGTAAAAGTCCTACCTGATTCAGAAGGGGTGTACTTCACCTCGTGAAGTTGGTAAATGATGATTTTCTGATGATTGGATATGGGAAAACCTGAAGCCAAAGGAAGTCTAGATTTAAGAAAAACTTCATTGTCATTTCATAAGGAAGCTCTCTGGGGCCAAATACACATCATTAAAGCAACATCACCATTACCACAAATGACTGGAGGGATACATTAGAGGAAAAAGAGGAACAAAAAACTAGAAATGCTTCCGAATTATGCAACCATGTTTCATTTTTTTTTATTATTTATTTTTCTTTTTTCCTCAGTGATCCTCGCTCTGAGCAACCATTTTTTTTTTTTTTTTTTTTTTTTTTTTTCTCCCGGGGTCCTCCCCCTGGGAAACCCTTTTTTTTTTTTTTTTTTTTTTTTTTTTTTTTTTTTAATACTTTAAGTTCTAGGGTACATGTGCATAACGTGCAGGTTTGTTACATATGTATACTTGTGCCATGTTTGTGTGCTGCACCCATCAACTCGTCAGCACCCATCAACTCGTCATTTACTTCAGGTATAAATCCCAATGCCATCCCTCCCCCCACCCCC
>NW_016866650.1:0-792 GCF_001698545.2 Rhinopithecus bieti | reverse complement strand
CCCGCCACATCGCCCGGCTAGTTTTCTTGTATTTTTTTAGTAGAGACGGGGTTTCACTGTGTTAGCCAGGATGGTCTCCCGATCTCGTGATCCGCCTGTCTCGGCCTCCCAAATTGCTGGGATTACAGGCTTGAGTCACTGCGCCCCGCCGATGGGATGTTTTATGAATGTCAATTAGGTTATATTGGTTGATAATACTGTTCAAATTATTATCTCCTTGTCGATTTTCTGTCAATCTGTCCTATCAGGTGTTGCAAGAGTGAGATTGAAATCTGACTAAAATTGTAGATTTACTGATTTCACCTTACAGCTACATTTTAATTCATGTGTTTAAAGTTCTGTTATTATGTGCAGAAAATTTTAAGATTCTTCTATCATCTTGATTAATTTCCTCTTTTATCATTATGAAAGGACCTATTTTATTTTCATTACAATAGCTTTTGTTCTGAAATCTACTTTGTCTGATATTAATATAGCCACTTTAACTGTTTTATTATGACTAGTAAAATACAGATTTTCCACTCTGCATTATTTTAGATTAATTGAATATTTTATGACTATTTACTCTCCTTTGTTGGGTTATTTTTTGTGACTTCTTGTTTTTTTATTTTAATGGTTGATTTAGATTTTAGAGTATACATATTTAGTTTATTACAGTTTACCTTCAAATGATATATTGTCACTTTACATATAGTATCAGAACCTTGCAGCAGTGTACTTCCATTTCTCCCCTTCTGACCTTCATACTTTCTTTATTTTTTTATTTTATTTATTTTATTTTTATTTATTTAT
>NW_016866649.1:0-1086 GCF_001698545.2 Rhinopithecus bieti | reverse complement strand
AAATGAACTGATACAAGAAAAAAAAAAAACAACTCTAAATAAAATACAAATATGCATTTCTCTCTTATAGAACCATTCAACTGTAAATATTTGTTTACAATATAATAAGGTTAAGCCATATTGCCTAACGTGCTATAGTGATTGTGGCAGGAATAAGTTACTACTTTCTTTCATTTTACCTTAGATCAGGCATCAGCAAATTTTTCCTGTAAAGGGACAGACAGTAAACTTCTGAGACAATGTCACAACTACTCAACTCTGACATTGAGTGAAAACAGGCATAGATGATGTGTAAATGAACAAGCGTGGCTGTGTTTCACTAAGACTTTATTTACAAAAACAGATGGTAAGCTGGGTTTGGCTGTGGTTCAGTTGCTAACCCCTGATTTTGACCATTTGTATTAAAATGTTACCAAAATAATATTAATTGGACCTAACATACTACTTGGTATATAAAAAGTGCTCTTCTGATGTGTTTTGAATAAGTGAAAAGTTTGTGTAGACCACTAGGTTTTTGCTTAATTTCTTGACTATTTTTTACATTTGTTTCCTGGTTCTGTGACTAAGAGTTGGCCATTTACAAACTAGATAGTCTGATCCAAGAGCCTACGCCAAGAGTAGTCATTTGAATAATCAGATAGTCCATGCTTGCCTCCATGGAGTAATCTTGGGCTTGCAGGGAAAATCACTGGTTCCTGATTTCAACCACTAAAGATTTCTCCAGATTCTCAAAAGCATTTTCAAAAGTCTCTTTTTGAACCATGTTAAGTTTAGAAGGGGTAACAAATTAAGCTCATCAGCTATTTTATCTTATTAGTTATTCAGTGTGTACATCTCCAGGCTAAATGTATACAGAGAAGGGAGGAGCCACAAGATGCAAGCAGCCTGGGTCCCTGAATAACGGCCTGGAACAGAGTTTGCCCTTCTCACCCCATTGCCAACCTGCATTAGATAGTGCTTCAGTAAGAAAGATACTTTTATAGTGTTAAGGCACTGAGTGGTTAGCCTAACCCAATAAATACAAGTATGTATCTGTGAGATGCCTTCTTAGAATTATTGGGTCATTTAAAATTTAGAAAAATGCAA
>NW_016866648.1:6424-7828 GCF_001698545.2 Rhinopithecus bieti | reverse complement strand
TCATAGCTAGAGAGGAGAAGTCAATGCCTGGCTTCAGAGCTTCAAAGAACAGGCTGACTTTTTAGGAGCTAATGCCATTGGTGACTTTGAGTTGAAGCCAAAGCTTACTGACCATTCTAAAAATCCTAGGGCCCATAAGTATTATGCTAAATATACCTTGCCTGTGTCTATAAATGCAACAACAAAGCCTGATAACATAGCTATGTTTGCAGCTTGGTTTATTGAATATTTTAAATCCACTGTTGAGATCTAGTGCTCAGAAAAATAGATTTCTTTCAAAATATTACTGCTCATTGACATTACACCTAGACAGCCAAGAGCTCTAATGGAGATGGACACGAGGTGAATGGAGTTTTCCTGCCTGCTGACCACAGCAACCATTCTGCAGCCCATGGCTGAAGGAGTAATTTTGACTTTCCAGTTTCATTATTTAAGAAATACATTTTGTAAGGCCAGTTCCCACAGACAGTAATTCCTCTGATGGATCTGAGCAAAGTAAGTTGACGACTGCTGGAAAGAGTTCATCATTCTACATATCATTAAGAACATTCATGATTCATGGGAAGAGGTTAAAATATCAACATTAACAGGAGTTTGGTAGAAGTTAATTCCAACCTTCACAGCTGACTTTGAGAGGTTCAACACTTCAGCGGAGGAAATAACTGCAGATGTCCTGGAAATAGCAAGAGAACTACAGTCAGAAATGGAACCTGAAGATGTGACTGAATTGCTACAAATTCATGATCAAACTTGAACAGATAAGGAGTTCCTTCTTATGAATGAGCAGAGAAAGTGTTTTGTTTGTTTGTTTGTTTGTTTGTTTGTTTGTTTATGAGGTGGAGTCTCTTCCTGGTGAAGATGACATGAGCATTGTGAAAATGACCACAAAGGTTTTAGAATATTACATAAACGCAGTTGACAAAGCAGCAGCAGTATCTGGGAGGACTGACTCCAATTTTGCAAGCAGTTCAGAGGGTAAAATGTTATGAAATAACATTGCATGCTAGAAAAATCTTTTGTGAAAGGAAGAGTCAATCAATACAGCAACTTTATTGTTGTCTCAGCTTAAGAAATAGCCACAGCCACCCCAGCCTTCAGCAACCACCACCCTGAGCAGTCAGCAGCCATCAACCTTGAGGCAAGACCCTCCACCAGCAAACAGATTACGACTTATTGAAGGTCAGATCATCTTTAGCATTTTTTATCAATAAACCATTTTTTAAAGTATGACTTTTCTCAGACATAATTCTATTTCACACTTAATAGACTACCTCATAGTATAAACACAACTTTTAGACTCACTGAGAAATCAAAAAATTCATATGACTCATCTGTTGTGATATTTGTTTTATTGCGGTGTTCTGGAACTGAACCTGCAATATCCTTGAGGAATGTCTGTAACAC
>NW_016866648.1:0-3757 GCF_001698545.2 Rhinopithecus bieti | reverse complement strand
GTCAAACAGGTCTACAAAATAATTGTTTTATTTTGGCACTAGGTACAGTCCACAATGAAGCCAAGATATTAAGAAGCAAATGGGCCAGGAGAAGTTAGAGCAGAAATATTTCTTTCAATAGTGAGAGAATAGGAAAAAGAAGTAGAAAAGCTGGGAACAACAGGTAAAGTTTAGGCTAGGCCTTAGACTTCTCCTACATTGTAATCCTTCTGGTTTGCCACATATGCATGCTGTGAGGACGTTGATGAGGCATGTACAGCACAATTATTTTCCATTGTTTGCCTTTAGGCACCGACTCATTGGTCACTCATCTGCTGAATGTATCATCTCAGGCCATACTGCCCATTGGAGCACAAAGCCGCCAATTTGTCAACGTGAGTTGAAGTCTCTTTCCCCATTCACCCCACCGTTTAATCCTAGAGTTGTCCTCCTAGAATCACAAAGAATGAATCTCATCCCTCTTGGACATGGTATCCTTCTGATATTTGAAGAATCCAGTCATATCCTTAGAATGGCTCACAGCATCCGAAACTTCCACTTTCACCTAGAAATGCTTTCTTTCTTATCTTAAGGCATAATTTATTTTAAACTAGTCTTGAGCTCATTTAAACAGCCCCCAATTTCCTCCTCTATTGGTTGAACACCTCCCAGTTTGAAGAGCATTTTCTTCAGTGAAGTCAACAAATACAAAGTCAGTGAAAGAAACCCTATATCCTCTCTGCAAGCTCTTAGTATCACATCAGATATTCAAGCCATGCAGCTCTTTCTTCCTTCTTATCCTTTGTCTAAACAGGATCATGCCATCTTCCCTGTGAGTTGTTTGGAAGATGAGCTTTCTACATTTTGGGGAGCAAAGAGGAATGAGCAATTAATCGCAAGCTAAAAAGGAATATAAACTGTGTATAATCCTGCATTTGGTGATGGTGTGAGGAAATCAGCAATTTCAAACCCAGTTGGTGGGAGGATAAGTAGGAACCAACTTTGTAGAAGGTCAATATACTGGCTGGGCACTGCCCTACAGTAGAGTAGGACACAATATTCAGTTCTTCCAAGATCAGACCAGATTGGGCACATTGAGGGTGGTATGGCTGTAGACAAGTATCCAATTATTTTTATTACTTCTGAATCTGTAAGTATCATGTTTATTATATGTAATATTGTATATTTGTGCTTTGTCTTTATTAGTCCTGCCAGAGTTTTTGGTCCTACTATTTAATAAAGATGCTATACTGAGCCATGTGTGGTGACTCAAACTTGTAATCCCAGCACTTTGGGAGGACTAGGTGAGCAGATGGTGTGAGCCCAGGAGTTCAAGACCAGCCTGTACAACATGGTGAAACCCTGTCTCTGCAAAAAATACAAAAACCAAATGGGCATGGTGGCACACGCCTATAGTCCCAACTACTCGGGAGACTGAGAGGTGGGAGGATTGCTTGAGCCAGAGAGGTTGAGACTGCAATGAGCCATGATCGGGCCACTGCACTCCAGCCTGGGCATCAGAGCAAGACACTGTCTCAAAAAAAATGCTCTGCTATATGCTTTATTATATTAATATCCAATACCACAAAGGCAAATGCCTTCTATAGAGAGAGAACTAAATTAATAATGGTGAGATAACATAGTTAAATTCTCATTTAGCAGGAGAAATAAAAACATAGACTATAGGCTAGGCACAGTGGCTCATGCCTGTAATCCCAGTACATTGGGAGGCTGAGACGGGCAGATCACTTGAGGTCAGGTGTTCAAGACCAGCCTGGCCAATATGGTGAAACTCCATCTCTACTAAAAATACAAAAGTTAGCCATGTGTGGTGCTGCATGCCTCTAATCCCAGCTACTCAGGAGGCTGAGGCAGGAAAATCGCTTGAACCTGGGAGGCGGGGTTTGCAGTGAGCCGAGACCATGCCACTGCACTCCAGGCTGGGGAACAGAGTGAGACTCTGTTCAAAAAAGAAAAAAACCAAAAAACAAACAAAAAAACCCAGAAGTGGACTCTAATAATATATGGACACATTTAGTGAAATAAAGTTAACTGAGTAGAGCAGAACTCATAATATTTTACAACTGTAAGAACATGTCTGTACATTAGCAAATATTAGAT
This sequence comes from Rhinopithecus bieti, assembly GCF_001698545.2. Lineage (NCBI taxonomy): Eukaryota > Metazoa > Chordata > Mammalia > Primates > Cercopithecidae > Rhinopithecus > Rhinopithecus bieti. Next base: position 1,657 of record NW_016866648.1, on the reverse strand, counting down.
GAGAATAATACTGTCAGTATTTACTTCTGGTATTTTGGAATTAAAAAAACTGTCAGCAAAATTTACAATAAAGTATAATTTTAAGAAACAAGGCTGGGCGCGGTGGCTTATGCTTATAATCCCAGCACTTTGAAAGACCAAGGCAGGCGGATTGCTTGAGGCCAGGAGTTCAAGACTAGCTTGCCCAACATGGCCAAACCCCATCTCTACTAAAAACATAAAAATAAACCAGACACGGTGGTGCATGCCTGTGATCCCAGCTGCTTGTGAGGTTGAGGTGGGAGGATTGCTTGACCTCGGAAGTGGAGGCTGCAGTGAGCCGTGATCATGCCACTGCACTCCAGTCTGGGTACAGCAAGACTCTGTCCCAAGGTTTTGTTTTGGTTAACTTTCTGCTTCTTTTCCAGGAATTCCTTGTGGGCTACCCCCAGCCATCGCCAATGGAGATTTCATTAGCACTAACAGAGAGTATTTTCACTACGGATCTGTGGTGACCTACCGCTGCAATCTTGGAAGCGGAGGGAGAAAGGTGTTTGAGCTTGTGGGTGAGCCATCCATATACTGCACCAGCACAGATGATCAAGTGGGCATCTGGAGCGGCCCGGCCCCTCAGTGCATTATACCTAACAAATGCATGCCTCCAAATGTGGAAAATGGAATATTGGTATCTGTCAACAGAAGTTTATTTTCCTTAAATGAAGTTGTGGAGTTTAGGTGTCAGCCTGGCTTTGTCATGAAAGGACCTCGCCGTGTGCAATGCCAGGCCCTGAACAAATGGGAGCCAGAGTTACCAAGCTGCTCCAGGGGTGAGTCTGACTGAGGCCTAGAAAGGCCCTGCAAATGACATGATTTGCTGTTGGATCAGGAGATTAGTATTTGTTCAGGGGGAGGGATGTGTACTGAGCAGGGTCGGGAGCAAATTTTCTAGATAGTGAAGGTGAAATTCAGAAGGTATGTGTACATACACATGTGCTGAAATTGAGAAGCAAAGCTCAACCCGGGCAAGGAATATGATGTTTCTTTGGGGTTCTTATAAACAGATCCGTCAATTACCTTTGAGTATAATAATTGTTGATACAAAATGAGTGATTCCTCTGGCCACGCACTATGATACAGGCTACATGTGAATTGTAATCCTTAAAACAAAGTTATTAGGTAGTTACCAGTTGTTCTATGTTTGTCTGTTTTGTTTTGCCTGAGATACTGTCTTAATCTGTCACTCAGGTTGGGCTGCAGTGGTGCGATCATGGCTTACTTCAACCTCTGCCTCCCTGGCTCAAGCAATTCCCTGCCTGAGCCTCCCACATAGCTAGGACTATCGGTGCATGCCACCACGCCTGGCTAAGTTTTTTATGTTTCTTTGTACAGATAGAGTCTCACCATGTTGCCCAGGCTGGTCTCAAACTCCTCAGCTCAAGCAATCCACCCACCTTGGCCTCCCAAAGTGCTGGGATTATAGGCATGAGCCACCATGCCGGGCCTCAATGTTTTACAGAGAATATGTGCCTTAGAGAGATCAGAAAATTTTGTAAGATACTAACTTGCAGACAAAACTGGAATGCAAGTCTGCCTCACTCCAAGCCTTGGCTTGTTAATCAGCATCCAGTTATGAAATCAAAACTTACTCTAGATACTTTCAAGGAGGGAGGGATTTCAT
>NW_016866647.1:0-274 GCF_001698545.2 Rhinopithecus bieti | reverse complement strand
GGGCACCTGGCCCTTCTGGTTGAGCCTTTTCTTTTTCTTTTCTTTTCTTTTATCTTCTCTTCTCTCTCTGTCTCTCTCTCTCTCTCTCTCTCTCTCTCTCTCTCTCTCTCTCTCTCTCTCTCTCTCCCTCTCTCCCTCTCTCTCTCTTTTTTTTTTTTTTTTTTTTTTTTTGACAGGGTCTTGCTCTGTCACCCAGGCTGGAGTATAGTAGTGCAAGCACATCTCACCGAAGTCTCAACCTCCTGGGCTCAAGGGATCCTCCCATCTCAGCCTC
>NW_016866646.1:0-273 GCF_001698545.2 Rhinopithecus bieti | reverse complement strand
TTTTTTTGAGACAGAGTTTCACTCTTATTGCCCAGACTGGAGTGCAATGGCGTGATCTCAGCTTACTGCAACCTCCACCTTCCGGGGTCAAATGATTCTCCTGCCTCAGCCTCCTAAGTGGCTGGGATTACAGGCGCCCACCACCACGCCTGGCTAATTTTGTATTTTAGTAGAGATGGGGTTTCCCCATGTTTGCCAGGCTGGTCTTGAACCCCTGACCTCAGGTGATCCACCTGCCCCGGCCTCTCAAAGTGCTAGGATTACAGGCGTGAG
>NW_016866645.1:0-3067 GCF_001698545.2 Rhinopithecus bieti | reverse complement strand
GTCACATCTTGTGAGTGGGGAAACAATAAAGAATTATTAAAAAAATATTTTGAGGCATTTTTAGAAAAAAGTAAAAGATGCCTTAGTGGAATTTTACTTTAATAAAAAGCAGCTCCAAACCATTTCTTCTGTAACAGAAAGCAGCCTGATGAATATGCAGACTAGAAGCTTTTATATTTAAATGCTAACAGCTGTACTTGGAAGCCTGGTACATTCAATATGGCATTTTCCTTGTCACCATGTTTACAGGAGTCATGGCACCATCCAGGTAAAACCAGGTGTGCAGGTATCATGGTGACCTCTAAGTAGATGGCACATTTGCTTAATAAAAGCCTAGGTAAGAGGGTCAGTCTTTTGTGGGCTATATAAATGGAACACCTGGATCACACCAATCCCTTGTGTCCTATGTGAATCAAATACCACCTCCTTAAGGCTCTGTTCAAAGCCGATTACATTCTGCCACAATAGACTCTCTTTTGGGTGACCTGGCCTGTTAAGCTTTCCACTATTAAACCTACTCCTTGTGTGTTTCTGTATGTCTTTCTTGACCATAACACAGAACCAGGGTATGTACACTACAGAAAATGAAGCTGTTTCATCATGATTTTTAGCTTCCTTGTGTTGGGTTACAACAAGTTCCTTTAGCTCAGGCAATCTGTTTGTTTTCACATTCTATGGTCTACTTTGGCATTTCAGTTATCTCAGCCAGTTCTCAGCCCAGTTCTAAGGCTTGCTAGAGAGGTGTTGTAGTCATTCAGAGGAAGGAGGGCACTTGGGCTCTCTGAAACACTGAGTTTTCCACTTTTCTGTAGGGCTGCTGCAGTTTGCTGGGGTTCTGGTCCAGACCCTAGTTACCTCATCTTTTCTAGTGCCTGGAGGTTTCACCAGTGAAGGCTATGAAACAACAAAGATAGCAGGTTGAACCTTCCTCTCTGAGTGCAATCCATGGGAGTATGAAGCTTTTGATGACCCAAATGCACCTTTAGGAGGTGACTGGAGGTCTTGGTTTGTAGGTCTTACCCAGTGAGGAGAAATGGACTGGGGTCACACTTGAAGAAACAGTCTGTCCTTTCTTGGTATAGCAACTGTGTTGTGCTGGTGCAGGGGTCTCTTTCACACTCAGTTTGCACTTTCCTAAGCCCTTGGGCTGGAATAGCTTAGCCATCCAAACAGCAAAGTTGGCAGCTGGTCAGTCCCCCAGGCACTTTTCCTTAGGGAGAAGTTAGAAATTTGTTTTCTATAGAATATAAGCAGGTGTGGCTGGAGTCCCAGCTTGGGAGATCTCACCCAGTGAGGAGGAATGGATAAAGGTCCTGCTTAAAGAAACAGTCTGGCCACATTTTGGTAGAGCAGCTGTTTGTGCTGGGGGAGCCCTTCTGCACCCAAACAACTTGGACTTTCCAAAACCACAGACTGAAATTGCTGAGGTTAGCAAACAGCAAAGGTGGTCCCCATTCTGTTTGGGGTTGGTGCTACATTGTTGACAGTGGCTGGCTGGAATTCCAAGTCAGCCTTATTATTTGGTGCTGTGGAAGTGACCTCAGACTAATGCTGCTTGGCCCCTTGGATTCAGCTCATTTTCTATGGGTATGTACAGACCTGCCACTTTACCTTGCAGTCACCTTAGTTATGGATCTCAGACTCTGATTACATAAATCCCCTGGATCTCTGTGCATGTCTGAGAAACAGCTCTAGTGAGATTCTATGCAGCTATATGTGTCAGGCCCAAGGCCCTGGTTCACAGTGGTATCTGCTGATCTGAGTGTTGCAGAGATCCATGGAAGAAGCTTGGTTTCCTGGGGTCACACATTCACTCACCACTTCTCTCGGTGGGGGTGGGGGATTCCCTCATCTTCATGTTGCTCCTGGGTGGTCCGTCACCTTGACTGCTTCTCTCCATTTTCAATGAGACAAGCCATTTCCCTGATCAGTCCCAATGAGTGCCTGGATGTTTAAGTTGAAGGTGCATTATTTAGTCACCTTTTTATTTCCTCTCTGTGAGAGCCATGCATTGCAGTTGCTTCTAGTTTGACATCTTTCCTCACTCCCCTGACTTTTTAATAATAGGCATTTTGACTTGTGAGATGGCATCTGATTGTGGTTTCTGTTTTACACTTAATTATTAGTAACTTTGACTTTTTAAATATATGTTCATTTGCCATCTGGATGTCATCTTTTGAGAAGGCTGTGTTCATGTCCTTTGTCTCCTTTTCAAAATGAGGTTCTTTGTTTTTTGCTTTGTAAGTTTCTTCTAGATTCTGGGTACTACAGATTTGCTGAAGTCATAGTTTGCAAATATATTTTTGTATTCTGCACACTGTTTACTCCATTTATTTTATGGTACAGAAGCTGTTTAGTTGGACAAACTTGCTAATTTTTTCATTTATTGTCATTGTTTTTGGAGTCTGCATCAAGAAGTATTTACTAGGGCTGATATCTATCATAGTATTTTCTAGGTTTTCTTCTAGGGTCTCTACAGTTTTACATTTTACTTTTAAGTTTTTTAAGCCACCTTATGTTAATTTTTGTACATGATGAACCTCACATTTTCTTTCTGCACTGTCCTAGTAGAGGTTATCCATAAGGACTCTACCCCTGCAGCATGTTTCTACCTAGACATTCAGGCTTTTCCATACATCCTCTGAAATCTAGGCAGAGTATCTCAAGCCTCAACTCTTGTACTCATGTACCCACAAGTTTTATATTGTATGAAAGCTACCAAGGCTTATGTCCTTTACCTTCTGAAACAGTGGCCCCAAGATGTATCTTTTGAACTTTGAGCAGAGGTGGAAACTACAGCAGCACAAAGTAGACTCCTGAGACTGCACAGGGCAGCAGTACCCTTGTCTTGGCCAATAACACCATTCTGTCCTCCTTGGAATCTTGCTCTGTGATGAGAGAGACTGCAACTAAGGTGTCTGAAATGTCTTTGAGGCATTTTCCTCATCATCTTGCCTGTCAACATTTTTTTCTGTAACTACGTAAATTTTACAGTCATCTTAACTTTTCTCCAGAAATTTTATTTTCTTTTTTATTATTATTTTTTCTTTTTTCTTTCTTTCTTTTT
>NW_016866644.1:0-1086 GCF_001698545.2 Rhinopithecus bieti | reverse complement strand
AAAAAAAAAAAAAAAAGTTATCTGAAAAGTGTAATAAAAGTGCAACAAAATGAGGTGTGCCTGTACATACACACCTATGATCAAGTTTAATGTATAAAAATTAGGCACAGTAAGAGATTAACAATAATAATAATAGAACAATTATAACAATGTGCTGGCATCACTACTCCTGCACTTTGGGGTCATTATTAAGTAAAATGACACAAACACTGCAATAGTTTTGACAGTCAATAACAACAGTTAATCTGATGACTTAGGCCATTACATGGGTGGGCAGCATATACTGTGTGGATCTACAGGACCAAGGGATGATTCACATCCTGGGCAGGACAGAGAAGGAAGGTGTAGGATTTCATCACGCTACCCAGAATGGCATACAACTTAAATCTTATGAATTATTTATTACTGAAATTTTCAATTTAATAATTTCAGACCAAGAGTAACTAAAACTGGAAAGTGAAACTGCAAATAAAGGGGGGATTACTGTAATTTAACCTCATAGTAATTCAGTCATAATAATCACGAACATTAATCTTGTATACCATTTAACTAAAATGATAGCTTGTAGAGTTTTAAGTTGTGGTGACCAGTTTTCACCTATACTAAATAGACGTTTCTATGTTTTCTGCAGCAATTTTATCAGTTAGTTATAGCTTTCCTGCTTATATTTTCATTGTTATCTTCTCAGCTCTCACTGGTAGACCCTACTACTGTACTTACCTCTGTTACATGTGTTACCTCCTTCTCATCCACTTCAAAACTAGAAAAATATCTATTATGTAAAGTTATAAAGTCTGAGCCAGGACAGACTATCCAGAGATAAAATATGTAAGCTTTAGGGAGGCTGAGGTGAGCGGATCGCTTGAGGCCAGGAGTTCAAGACCAGCTTGGCTAACATGGTGAAACCCCATCTGTACTAAAAATACAAAAATTGGCTGGGCATGGTTGCACACACCTGTAATCCCAGCCACCAGGGAGGCTGAGGCACAAGAATCACTTGAACCCAGAAGGCGGAGGTTGTAGTGAGCTGAGATCATGCCACTGCACTCCAGCCTAGGTGACAGAGCAAAACTCTGTCTCGAGAAA
>NW_016866643.1:0-1761 GCF_001698545.2 Rhinopithecus bieti | reverse complement strand
AAAAAAAAAAAAAAAGAGATGGGTTAGAGACCAGACTTACTATGTTGCCCAAGCTAGACTCAACCTTCTGAGCTTAAAAAATCCTCCCACCTCAGTCTCGGGAATAGCTGGGACTATAGGCTTACACCACTGTGCGGGCTTCTATGGCACTGTTTCAATTTCTTTGATAGTTATACGGCCAGATGGGTTCTCTATTTCTTCCTGAGCCAATTTAGTATTTTTTCTTTTCTTTTTGTTTTTTTGAGATTTGTTATTATTTTTAGAGACAGGGACTCACTCTGTTGCCCAGGCTGGAGTGCCGTGGTGCAATCATGGGTCACTGCAACGTCCGTCTCCTGAGCTCAAGTGATCCTCCCACTTCAGCCTCCTGAGTAGGTGAGGCCACAGGTGCACATCACCACACACAGCCAATTTTTTAATTTTTTGTACAGTTGGAGGGTCTTCCTGTGTTGCCCAGGCTGGTTCCAAACTCCTGGACTCAGGTGGTCCTTCCGCTTCAGCTTCCCAAAGTGCTGGGATTACAGGCGTGAGCCTGCCCGTGTGTCTGATTTGTGTTTTTCTAGGAAGTTACCCACTCCAAGTGAATTAGCTTAATCTCATTTAAAATATCCTCTTAGGCTGGGCGCGGTGGCTCAAACCTGTAATCCCAGCACTTTGGGAGGCTGAGACGGGCGGATCACGAGGTCAGGAGATCGAGACCATCCTAGCTAACACGGTGAAACCCCGTCTCTACTAAAAAAATACAAAAAAAAAAACTAGCCGGGCGAGGTGGCGGGCGCCTGTAGTCCCAGCTACTCGGGAGGCTGAGGCAGGAGAATGGCGTAAACCCGGGAGGCGGAGCTTGCAGTGAGCTGAGATCCGGCCACTGCACTCCAGCCCGGGCGACAGAGCGAGACTCCGTCTCAAAAAAAATAAAAATAAAATAAAATAAAATATCCTCTTAGAATCAGCTGAACTTCTGCAGTGTGTGTGACTATGTCACTTTTTTATTCCTAATATCATTTATTTGTGCCTTATCTCTTTTTTCTTGATGAATCTAGCCAGATGTTTTGTGTACTTTTTCTCAAGCAAGTTTCTGTCATGTGTGTTTCCTATTTTACTATTTTTTTCATGAAAGAGGAACTCCTATTTATACCTTTATTTTTTATTTTTTATTTTTTTCGCGTGTTTTTTTGAGACAAGTTCTCACCCTGCCACCCAGGCAGGAGTGCAGTGGTGTAATTTTGGCCTCACAGCAACCTCGACCTCCCAGGCTCAAGCCATCCTCCCACCTCTACCTGCTGAGGAACTGGGACTACAGGCATGCGCCACTACACCAGCTAATTTTAAAATTTGACACATAAGTTGTTTAGACGTGTGTGCTTTAATATCGAAAAGTCTGGACTTTCTCTGATTCTCTCTTTCATTTATTTATTTTGAGACAGGGTCTTGCTCTGTCACTCAGGCTGGAGTGCAGGGGCATAATCATAGCTCATTGTAACCTCAAACTCCTGGGCTCAAGTGATCCTCCCACCTCAGCAGCCCCAGTAACTGGGAACACAGGCGTGAGCCGGCACACCTGGCTAATTTTTGCATTTTTGGTAGAGTCAGGGTTTTGCCATGTTGACCAGGCTGACCTCAATCTCCTGGGCTGAAGCAGTCCTCCCACCTCTGCCTCACAAAAGGCTGGTATTACTGGTGGGAGCCACTGCACCTGACCGATAAATGTTTATTTTATTAATATTATTTTTTGGCCGGGCGCGGTGGCTCAAGCCTGTAATC
>NW_016866642.1:0-1178 GCF_001698545.2 Rhinopithecus bieti | reverse complement strand
TGACTCAGCCTCCCAAGTAGCTGGGACTACAGGCGCCCGCCACGGCGCCCGGCTAGTTTTTTGTATTTTTAGTAGAGACGGGGTTTCACCATGTTAGCCAGGATGGTCTTGATCTCCTGACCTCGTGATCCGCCCGTCTCGGCCTCCCAAAGTGCTGGGATTACAGGCTTGAGCCACCGCGCCCGGCCAGTTTTTTGTATTTTTTTTAGTAGAGATGGGGTTTCACCGTGTTCGCCAGGATGGTCTCGATCTCCTGACCTCGTGATCCGCCCGTCTCGGCCAGGCCTGTTTATTATGGCCGGGCAGGAGACCCCGCCACGCCCCTCTGTGCTCCTGCTGTCTGGAGGCTGAGCCCTACAGCCCAGGTCCTGACTGCACTCAGTGCAGCCTCGCTTTCAGGTGGGCCCATCTTCCCACAGCTGCCAAAGGTCAGGGCCCCTTTGCCCAAGCTGTGTCCCTGCCTGAATGCCCTTCTACCCATTCAGTCTAGTTGGGTCTGGGTTGCAGGCTCGGCTGGAGGGCACTCTCCAACCACAACCCCCAGGTGACCAGGGTGCTCCCTCCATCCCCTTGTGAATGGGGCAGTCAGGCCTTATTGTGGGCACTTCCTGAACTTCCGCAGAAGCAATGCCAAGGTATGGTCTTCCACCTCGAAGCTGGGCCCCTCACACGTGTTGTGAGTTCAGGGGTTCGCAGAGAGTCTGGCCCTAGGTGAGGGGGGCTGGGGACCCTAGGCCTTCCCCTGGTAGGGAAGGGAACTCACATGCCTGGGAGAGTGGCCTGAGGATCTCTGCACATGAGGATCTCTGCACATGAGGATCTCTGAACATGAGGATCTCTGAACATGGAGGACCGCACACATCTCCCATTGTGTAGCCCTCCCTGCCTCCCTGCACCCACACCCGTGAGCTGGGTGATCCCTGTGGTTTGTTGATTGACTGACTGATCCTTGGCAGGGCTGATACCAATGTCCCCCGGGCTGGGCAGGGGATGCTGGGACCAATAGAGTTCCCCATGGTGTCACAGGCAGCTCCTCAGACACTCTAAGCAAGTTCTGGTGCCAAGGTACCAAGGAAAAAGGAGACAGCAGGCCGAGAGACTAGAATCTGGGGGGTCTGAGGGCTGCCGGGGAGAGGGAGGCTTCAGGGCAGGAGGATACCCACTGTCTGACAGGTTTT
>NW_016866641.1:5412-8142 GCF_001698545.2 Rhinopithecus bieti | reverse complement strand
GAGGCATCACATTACCTAATTTCAAACTATAATATAAGGCCACAGTCACCAAAACAACATAGTACTGGCATAAAATAGGCATATAGACCAATGGAACAGAATAGACAACCCAGAAATAAACCCAAATACTTACAGCCAACTGATCTTCGACAAAGCAAACAAAACATAAAGCAGGGAAAGGACACCCTTTTCAACAAATGGTGCTGAGATAAATGGCGAGCCACATGCAGCAGAATAAAACTGGATCCTCGTCTCTCATCTTACACAAAATCAACTCAAGATGGATTAAAGACTTAAACCTAAGACCTGAAACTATAAAATTCTAGAAGATAACATTGGAAAACCCTTACAGACATTGGCTTAAAAAAAAAAAAAGAAAAAATAATAAAAGGAAAAGAAAAAAAGAAGAAAAAAATAAAATAAGTAGACATTGGCCTAGGCAAGGATTTCATGACCAAGAACCCAAAAGGAAATGCAATAAAACAAAATAAATAGCTGGGACCTAATTAAACTAAAGAGATTTTGCATGGCAAAAGGAACACTCAACGGAGTAAACAGACAACCTACAGAGTGGGAGACAATCCTCACAATCTATACATTTGACAAAGCACTAATATCCAGAATCTACAACGAACTCAAACACATCAGTAAGAAAAAAACAAAAAATCCTATCCAAAAGTGGGCCAAGGACATGAATAGACAATTCTCAAAAGAAGATATACAAATGGTCAGTAAATATATGAAAAAACGCTCAACGTCACTAATAATCAGAGAAATGTAAATCAAAACCACAATGTGATACCACCTCACTCCTACAATAATGGCCATAATCAAAAAATCAAAAAACAGTTGATGTTGGCATGGATGTGGTGAACAGTGCTGGTGGGAATGGAAACTAGTATAGCCACTATGAAAACAGTGTGGAGATTCCTTAAAGAACTAAAAGTAGAACCACCATTTGATCCAGCAGTCCTACTACTGGGTATCTACCCAGAGAAAAGGAAGTCACTATTCAAAAAAGATACTTAGACATGCATGTTTATAGCAGCACAGTTCACCATTGCAAAATCATGGAACCAACCCAAATGCCCATCAATCAACGAGTGGATAAAGAAACTGTGGTGTGTGTGTGTATACCATATCATATATATATACACCATATCAAATATATATATATTCCATATATATGATATCATACTATGGAGCCATAAAAGTGAATGAATTAACAGCATTTGCAGTGACCTGGATGAGACTGGAGACTATTATTCTAAGTGAAGTTACTCAGGAATGGAAAACCAAACATCGTATGTTTTACTGATATGTGGGAGCTAAGCTATGAGGATGCAAGGGCATAAGAAACATACAATGGACTTTGGAGAGTTGGGGGGAAGAGTGGGAGGGGTGGGGAATAAAAGACTACAAATAGGGTGCAGTGAATACTGCTCGGGTGATGGTATACCAAAATCTCACAAATCACCACTAAAGAACTTACTCAGGTAACCAAATACCATCTGTACCCCAATAACTTATGGAAAAATAAAACAATAAAATAAAATAAAATAAAATAAAATAAAATAAAATAAAATAAGCCAGGTGTGGTGGTATGTGCCCGTAGTCCCAGATATTTGGCAGGCTAAGGTGGGAGGATTGTTTCAGCCTGAGAGGTTGAGGCTACAGTAAGCCATGGTTGTGCCACTACAGTCCAGCTTGGGTGACAGAGCAAGATCCTATCTCAAAAAACAAAACAAAAGCATAGGACATCATTTTGGGGAAGTATGTTATATCACAATAAGACCTTTATACCTAACACCTTACTGTATAACAGTACTATATATTTCTCACCCAAATTTTCTTGCCTGAAACTATGGCTTTCACTCATGATAATTCCTGGCTTCCAATCCCAGCGTCACACTTAAACCTGGACAAGAGGGGTTTGTGACATGGGCTCCATTTGGCCACTAAGCAAGATGTCTATGTGCCACAGTCACCTCCCCAGGAAATGCTCTGAGTATCTGGTAGCCTGGAATTCTCTGCCCAAATAACTTGGTTTCCAGGGCTGATGCATTCCTCTTCCCTGGCTCTATCACCCTGAAGACAGACAACACTGCGTGTGCAAGCAACCCCAGGGCCAGAGGGTAGCTGCTCATATAGAGCTGGGGAAAGGGCCTGGAGGCACAAGCATGTCATGACATAGGGTAGAAAAGTGTGGTGGGCTGTGCACTGGCTCCTTCCTGAGCCACCATGTTTTGGTGTAAGTGAATCCTGAGGAGTTCAGGATTCTAAATTTGAACCTGGCTTTCCAGGTTGTTATGAAGGATACTTTTCAAGATAAGAGAATAAAACATAATTTATTTAACTGCTTGTTGGCTTGAGGTATAACTTTTACACATTTGGAATATCATATATGAACCTTCATTTATACTCTTGCCTCAACCCCTACATCCCTTCACATGCACAACTATCTAGAAATACTTCCAGCCTCCTGGACTGAATATTACTGCAGCAGGACAGGAAATCAAACAAAGTCTAAACAAAAAAATAACAGGTCTCAAGAAAACTTGTTATATCAAATGTCGTATCTTACAGTTTATTTTAATTCTCAAAAACAAAAGAAACTGAACGATGTCATTAGATTATACCCTCTTACCAAGACTTCAGCACCCACCATCCTCCAATGACACCACTTTTATTTTATTTTATTATTTATTTTATTCTTTTATTTTTATTTAT
>NW_016866641.1:0-1160 GCF_001698545.2 Rhinopithecus bieti | reverse complement strand
AAAAAAAAAAAAAAAAAAAAAAATTGTGGTGATAGCAATTTCTCTAGTCCTCACATTGGTGAACCACGCTTTCTCCCTTTTTTTCATACATCAGTCTTGCTACAGCTTTTACTAGTTTTGCTTTTTAAAAAACAACTTTGGAATGCAGAATATTTGACAAAATTCAACACCCTTTCATGATATAAAAAAAAAAAACCCTCAACAAATTAGCTATATAAAGAATGTACCTCAACATAAATAAAGGCCATTTATTTATTTTTTTGAGATAAGAGTCTTGCTCTGTCACCCAGGCTGGAGTGCAGTGGTGCAACTGTGGTTCACTGCAACCTCTGCCTCCAAGGTTTAAGCGATTCTTGTGCCTCAACCTCCCAAACAGCTGGGTTTACAGGCATGTGCCAGCAAGCCTGGCTAATTTTTGCATTTTTAGTAGAGACAGGGTTTTGTCAAGTTAGCCAGGCTGGCCTCAAACTCTTGACCTCAAGTGATGCACCTGACTCAGCCTCCCAAAGTGCTGGGATTATATGCGTGAGCCACCATGCCAAGCCCCATACAGGTCATTTATGACAAGTGCACAGTAAATATGTCATACTTAACAATGAAAAGCTGAAAGCTTTTCCTCTAAGATCAGGAATGAAACAATGGTGCTGACTCACACAACTTCTATTCAACATAAAACTAGAAGTCCTAGCCACAGCAATTAGATAAAGAAATAAAAAATATCCAAAATGGAAAGGATAAAGTTGCATTTTCTCTGTTTGTAGATGACATCTTATATAGAGAAAATTCTAAAGACTCCACCAAAAAACTGTTAGAACTGATAAACGAATTCAATAAAGTTTGCAAGACACAAAATCAACATACAAAAATCAGTGGCTTTTCTATATACTAACTAAACTACATGAAAAATAAATCAAGAAAATTTACAATAGTTACATAATAGCAAAATACTTAAGAATAAACATAACCAAGGAGAAAGATCTCCACACTGAAACCTATAAATCACTGATGAAAGAAACTTAAGACATAAGTAAATGAAAAGATACCTCTTGTTCATGGATAGAAGCGTTAATATTGTTAGAATGACTATACTACCCAAAGTGTTCTACAGATTGTATGTAATTCCTATAGAAATTTCAACATTTTTTTCAATGTCATTCTTA
>NW_016866640.1:0-3331 GCF_001698545.2 Rhinopithecus bieti | reverse complement strand
GATTTACACTGTATGTTTTCAAGAGTAGAAGGATTGTCATAAAGAAGACCTGGTCTTTTCTCCATGTAAGGGGCTCAGGGACTGGTAACAAGCTAACGTCTGGAAATTGGTTGAAGAGCCACAACTCGGTATGAAAGTGATTCAAAACAGACTTCTCCTCACCAGAGCAAGACAAATCAAATTAAACTTTAGGAGTCTGTCCATCTATTTCAGTCCTAGTGAGAGAACAATCAATTAGCCAACACCAAAGAACTTTGTAGGTGAAAATGCCCTGACTACTCAGCTTTTCTGCCCACTACAATAACTACAAGCCCCTGTCTGGAGATCAAATGCTGCTACTTGTTTCCCATCATCTGGGCTCCCATCATCTCCACTGAATTCAGGAGCCCAGTTAAATGAAGCATCTCCTCCTGTCATTTCCATCCTTTAGAGGACAGCCACCACACAGTGTTTCTGAGATGCTTTGCACCTTCAGCAATTTTAGAAAACCTTGGAGGAGACTGTTCTCTGAAATCTTCCAGGAGACATATGTAGGCAATAGGCGGGTGCCTAAATATACTCCAGCCTTCCAACTCCATAAGCATTTGGATACAATATACCAAAGAAGAATTGGCATCTCAACTTTATTCAGCTTAGGTCACCTTTGGGTCCAGGTTTAAGCAAACTGTTAGAACCATGCCAAGGTGCTCAAGATAACACATTGAATTCAGAATATCTGAGTAGTGTACCTTATAAATAAATGTAGCCTAATCCAACATGGATTTCTTCCCACCCTGATCCAATATTCCTAAAATCCATTCACATGTATATTCCCCAGGTTTTCATCAGTATAAATTGGTAAAAATGTGGTAATTATTTTGGGATACATGGGGCCTCTTCCTGGGCCACTCTTTGTACCCAGCTACCAGGTCCTACTGGGACCTGAGGCTGGTTATAGGTCTAGAAACAATGAGAAGTGGTAGGGATGGGTCTTCAGGAGGATCATTATTTCCTGCAAAGTCACTCTGTTAGGAAAGGTCATTGCAAGCTCTTCAGAGAAGAAATGCGGAGCTACTTTTTTTTTTTTTTTTTTTAAATAGAAGGGAAGGATTCGGCAGAATTGGGGTATTCAATGTCCTCAGCTATGAATTCAATTTGCATTTTAATTTAGTCACCTATAAGTTCCAACTTTGCGTTTAGTTTTCAGAAATATTGATCCCGTGTGTACAGGAGGTAAGAATTTTTTTTTTTTCAGGGAAATTACAAATGTTTTCTAGATCCTTACTGTGTCATGATTAGAAAATTTAAACCTCTGAAACGACAATTTTCTTCCTGTAAGCTCCATGAGTAGACAAAGAACGCCTCAGTTTTATTTTCTTAATTTCTAATGTAATATCAGATGGATGCAGCAACTTGGTCACCCAAAACCCTTCGCTTTTGTTGGCACTCGTTTGCAGGTGTTTTCAAGTCATAATTTCAGTTTTTTGTCACTGGATATTATGGAGTACTATTAGCCCATTAACTATTAGCAGCAGAGTTATTAATGCTTCTATGTAATATGTATTTATATTGATATAATAAATATAAATTATTATATTTAATCAGAACAGAGAATAAATTTCAGATTCCTTCCCCTGAGATTCTTTTCATCTGAAATTATGTTCAGTACCAAGCTTAAACCATCAGGATTCACTCAAGAAAACAATCACGGCTGGGCGCGGTGGCTCACGCCTGTAATCCCAGCACTATGGGAGGTCGAGCTGGGGATCACCTGACATCGGGAGTTCGAGACCAACCTGACCAACATGGAGAAACCTCGTCTCTACTAAAATTAGCCGGGCGTGGTGGTGCATGCCTGTAATCCCAGCTACTCGTGAGACTGAGGCAGGAGAATCCCTTGAACCCGGGAGGCGGAGGTTGCGGTAAGCCGAGATCGCGCCATTGCACTCCAGCCTGGGAAATAAGAGCGAAATTCCGTCTCAAAAAAAAGAAAAGAAAAAAGAAAAGAAAAGAAAAGAAAACAATCACTAAAATATTATGGGATTTACTATAGAAATTAGGACATATGCATATGGGAGGAGCTAGGAAAGTGAAGATCAAGAAGAGAGGAATCAGAAGATCAGAAAAGTCACTAACACCACAGCCTGAAACATTGGTGCTGATGTGCAGGGCAAAACTTGTGGGAAAATTCTCAACACAGAAACCCCCCCAAAATGTTGGTTTTAAGCAGAATTTGCCAAAAGTATTCCACTGAAGTGCAATGTAAGGGGAGAGCTCATAGTGAGGTCTGTGGAAGCTGCCACCTCTAAGGGAAATACAGCCAACTATTTGGTGATTGGTGTGAGTTACTTTTGGCTGGCACAGCCAGAAGCTGAGAAAACAAGCTGAAAGCCAGAGCCCTTTAGGCACATTTACACTGTCTGTCACCTTGTCTGATTGCCATCATCTTCCCAGAGTAATGGCTTCTGTTGCTCTTCTGCTTTCCAAATATCACACAAGGACCTCTCGTGGCCAGATTTAGCCCAGGACATTATGGGAAGGGTATTTGGAAGATGTTTCCAGCCTCAGACTGGAGTGGCAATGCCATGTTGACAAAACACAATCTAGTGTGCAGACGGCAGGATGGTGCAGTGTGTGAAATAGTTTTGTGAATTAACAAGCAACTTAATAGAATAGATCCGTGTAATATGTCTTTATTTGGTTGTCAAGAAGGGTGATATAGATAATAATGTATACTCTCCTCACTCCCTTATGTGGTACAAGAACCTGAAGATGTATTCAGTTCCAGAAAAGAAGACATCCATTGTGGTCAGTTCTGTGGAAGCTCTCAGTCCAGGGTCCGGTGTTTTCGGAGACAGGCATCTCTCAGTGCAAAGCTTGACTGTAGATGGGGACAGTCAAACTTCATAGTGGCCATCTTCAGGCACCTACACACCCTTTTGTTTGGACAAACAGAGGCAAGATGGCGCAGTTCCGGGTTCTTCACCGTCAACTTTCCCGCGCCCGGGAAAGACACAGGTCGACTGCACAGGCGCAACCCGACCTCTGAGGGAGAAAAACCGGAACCCGCCTAGCCACGCCCACAGCCCCGCCCTCGACCCGCCTATGTCCCACCCACTGCCCGCCCACTCCCGGGCCCAGGACATAAAAGCCGCTCCCCGCGGGCCGCAGAGCGAACTTCCTCGCCCCCTCGTCCTGCGCAGGACCTAGGAGCTTTGCCCGAGAGCGCCGGAGTGAACGTCCTCGGCCCCTCCTCCTGTGCGGGACCCAGGAACCTCGCCCGAGAGCGCCGGAGCGAACTTCCTCGGTCCCTCTTCGTACGCGGGACCCAGGGACCTCGTCTGAGAACGCC
>NW_016866639.1:0-1416 GCF_001698545.2 Rhinopithecus bieti | reverse complement strand
TCAGGAGGCTGATGCAGGAAATCGCTTGAACCTGGGTGGTAGAGGTTGCAGTGAGCCGAGATCAAGCCACCTCACTCCAGCCTGGATGACAGAGAGACTCTCAAAAAAAAAAAAAAAAAAAAAAAAAAAAAAAAAAAAAAAAAAGAAAAGGAAAAAAAAAAAAAGCCTCTATCTTGGCCAGGCATGATAGCCCTCACCTGTAATCCCAGCTCTTTAGGAGGCCAAGGTGGGAGGATCGCTTGAGTCCAGGAGTTGGAGACCAGCCTGGGCAACATAGGGAGACCCTGTCCCTACAAAAAAAGTATGAAAATTAGCCAGAATGTGGTGGCATGCACCTATAGTCCCAGCTACTCTGGAGGCTAAGGTGGGAGGACGGCTTGAGCCTGGGAGGCTGAGGCTGCAACTGTCTCAGAAAAGCCTCTAACCTTAACATGTTATGTAATTAAGGGTTAAGCCACTTCAAGTGCTCTTAAGATCCTTCCTGCCTTTGTGTCTCTGCAGGCTTCTTTATCCCCACCTGGAATTCCTGTCCCTCTCTTCAGATTCAAACCCTCCCAAGTTTCAGTGCTGTACTTACATTCGTTTTCATCCATCCGTCCGAGTCTCAGCCCATCCTGAAATCTGTGAGCTCTTATTGCTGCCCCTGCCCTGCTTTTTTTTTTTTTTTTTTTTTTTTTGAGACGGAATCTCGCTCTGTCACCCAGGCTGGAGTGCAGTGGCGCGAACTTGGCTCACTACAGCCCCCGCCTCCTGGGTTCAAGTGATTCTTCTGCCTCAGCCTCCCGAGTAGCTGCGACTACAGGCATGCGTCACCATGCCCAGCTAATTTTTTTTTTTTTTTTTGTATTTTTAGTAGAGATGGGGTTTCACCATGTTGGTCAGGCTGGTCTTGAACTTCTGACCTCAAATGATCCACCTGCCTCAGCCTCCCAAAGTGCTGGGATTACAGGCATGAGCCACTGTGCCCGGCCAATTGTCCCATTTTTTAATGTCACTGGGTACCTTATCGTGTGTACACTTCTTGCTCTCCGTAATGGGTTGACTAGTGATTACAAAAAAGATATGGCCATGCTTCAACCCCCAGAACCTTTGAATATGACCTTATTTGGAAAAAGAATCTTTAGAAATATAATAATAGGCCAGGCGCGGTGGCTCAATCCTGTAATCCCAGCACTTTGGGAGGCCGAGACGGGCGGATCACGAGGTCAAGAGATCTAGACCATCCTGGCTAACACGGTGAAACCCCGTCTCTACTAAAAAATACAAAAAAAACTAGCTGGGCGAGGTGGCGGGCGCTTGTAGTCCCAGCTACTTGGGAGGCTGAGGCAGGAGAATGGCGTAAACCCAGGAGGCGGAGCTTGTGGTGAGCTGAGATCCGGCCACTGCACTCCAGCCTGGGTGACAGAGCGAGACTCT
>NW_016866638.1:0-1083 GCF_001698545.2 Rhinopithecus bieti | reverse complement strand
CTAACTGGTGTAAGATGGTATCTCATTGTAGTTTTGATTTGCATTTCCCTAATGACTAGTGATGATGAGCTTTTTTTCATATGCTTGTTAGCCACATAAATGTCTTCTTTTGAGAAGTGCCTGTTCATATCCTTTGCCCATGTTTTGGTGGTGGTGTTTTTTTCTTGTAAATTTGTTTTAAGTTCCCTGTAGATTCTGGATATTAACCCTTTGTCAGATGGATAGATTGCAAACATTTTCTCCCATTCTGTAGGTTGCCATTCACTCTGATGGTAGTGTCTTTTGCTGTGCAGAAGCTCTTTAGTTTAATTAGATCCCATTTGTCAATTTTGGCTTTTTTTGCCATTGCTTTTGGTGTTTTAGTCATGAGTCTTTGCCCGTGCCTATGTCTTGAATGGTATTGCCTGGGTTTTCTTCTAGGGTTTTATTGTTTGGGGTTTTACATTTAAGTCTTTAATCCATCTTGAATTAATTTTGTATAAGGTGTAAGGAAGGGGTCCAGTTTCAGTTTTCTGCATATGGCTAGCCAGTTTTCCTAGCACCATTTGTTAAATAGGGAATCCTTTCCCCATTTCTTGTTTTGTCAGGTTTGTCAAAGATCAGATGGTTGTAGATGTGTGGTGTTATTTCTGAGGCCTCTGTTCTGTTCCATTGATCTTTATATCTGTTTTGGTACCAGTAGCATGCTGTTTTGGTTACTGTAACCTTGTAGTATAGTTTGAAGTCAAATAGTGTGATGTCTCCAGCTTTGTTCTTTTGCTTAGGATTGTCCTGGCTATACAGGCTCTTTTTTGGTTCCATATGAAATGTAAAGTAGTTTTTTCTAGTTCTGTGAAGAAAGTCAATGATAGTTTGATGGGAATAGTATTAAATCTATCGATTACTTTGGGCAGTATGGCCATTTTCATGGTATTGATTCTTCCTGTCCACGAGCATGGAATTGTATTTTCTGTACAGAGGGGGTTTGCTGTGTTGCCTGGGCTGGTCTCAAACTTCTGGGCTCAAGCGACCCTTCGTCTTTTGGCTCCAGAGTTGCTGGGACTACAGGTGAGCCACCATGCCTTGCTAAATTAATGAATTTTT
>NW_016866637.1:0-1087 GCF_001698545.2 Rhinopithecus bieti | reverse complement strand
CCAAACTGAAGTTCCTTCTGACTCTAGGAGGACTCTTGTTAGCTGTCTCTTTCTCTGATCCTCCCTGGAAAACTAGCTGGCTTGTGGTTTATTTTGCTTCTCTCATGGATCTACCAGATTGTTCTCAATGCTTACCACTAAAACCTTCATTGTTTTTGAGATTGTGCTTGTGCTTGAACTTACCACACTCTCTTCCAAATAAATTCAGTTTTATTGTGGAGAGCTTTGAAGCTCTCTTCTTATGACCAGTCTCCCTCCTGGGCAAAATCACTGCACCATTGCTCTGGGGCTTGGAGTGGAAACAGTGGACTGCTTCTCTCAGAGTGAAAGCCCTACTTTATGAGTTGAGCACTGGGTAGAGGCAGCACCCTCTGGTCTTCTTGGTTTGTCTCTGCCACTGTGGAAGCTGCACTCTATGAGCAAACTTGAACGAGGGATATTAAAACCCCAGTATTTTTGGCTTGCCATGCCTGACGTAGAGTTTCCTCCCTATAAATGGTGGCTAGGTAGAGGAAGGGCGCCCTGGGCCTCTCAGCTGCACTCACTTTGAATTTAGACTCTGCAACATAAAGCTGGAGGGGATGAAAAATACTAATACTGGTGGCCTGCTCACCCCAGGGAGAAATAATAGTCCTTAACCAGGAGATTGGGGAAGAGGAGGCTATATTTTCTTGGCCATACTCACCCAAATGATAGCTTTAATCATGATGATTTTGGTGGGGGAGGGATTGAGTAGGTCATGGCTCAAGTGCCACAGGCTTTCACTGTTCTTACTGACATTTATATTTTTTTGAAAAAATGTTTCTTCATTTGTTCTACGCCTTTAGAGAAATTTTCTGAGCCTTTATATGGTTGTTTTAAAAATAATTTTTAGGAGTTATGGTTGTTTCCCTCTGCAGATGGTCTGTAGAACACCTGATACTTCCTTTCTGGAAGTCTGTGTTTTTATTCATACAAAAGCTGAGATTAATGGATATCTTCAAATTAAGTAGAGTGAAATCAGTAGAAGGGAAGGCAAAACAAAAAGCTGCAGAACAAATAAATTTAGGTTATTTGCATTAGCTGCTCATATCAGTAGGGAAAAAAT